>NC_023750.2:0-234823 GCF_000499845.2 Phaseolus vulgaris
CCAGCACTTACCAAAACCAACATTTTCGTTTTTCACCAAAATCACCACCAAGCACAAAATCAAGCCAAAAACCAAAATCATGAACTTGGCTATGCACCAACCATGTCAAGATCAATTCCTTTTGATCCCAAACTTCTCCCACATCACTTTGAAGGCATTTGTGAGGATTGAGTCCAGCCAGTTTTCCAAAACCATGATTTTCGTTTTTCACCAAAATCACCACCAAGCCACAAAATCAAGCCAAAACACCAAAATCATGAACTTGGCTATGCACCAACCATGTCAAGATCAATTCCTTTTGATCCCAAACTTCTCCCACATCACTTTGAGGCATTTGTGAGGATTGAGTCCAGCCAGTTTTCCAAAACCATGATTTTCGTTTTTCACCAAAATCACCACCAAGCCACAAAATCAAGCCAAAACACCAAAATCATGAACTTGGCTATGCACCAACCATGTCAAGATCAATTCCTTTTGATCCCAAACTTCTCCCACATCACTTTGAAGGCATTTGTGAGGATTGAGTCCAGCCAGTTTTCCAAAACCATGATTTTCGTTTTTCACCAAAATCACCACCAAGCCACAAAATCAAGCCAAAACACCAAAATCATGAACTTGGCTATGCACCAACCATGTCAAGATCAATTCCTTTTGATCCCAAACTTCTCCCACATCACTTTGAAGGCATTTGTGAGGATTGAGTCCAGCCAGTTTTCCAAAACCATGATTTTCGTTTTTCACCAAAATCACCACCAAGCACAAAATCAAGCCAAAACACCAAAATCATGAACTTGGCTATGCACCAACCATGTCAAGATCAATTCCTTTTGATCCCAAACTTCTCCCACATCACTTTGAAGGCATTTGTGAGGATTGAGTCCAGCCAGTTTTCCAAAACCATGATTTTCGTTTTTCACCAAAATCACCACCAAGCACAAAATCAAGCCAAAACCAAAATCATGAACTTGGCTATGCACCAACCATGTCAAGATCAATTCCTTTTGATCCCAAACTTCTCCCACATCACTTTGAAGGCATTTGTGAGGATTGAGTCCAGCCAGTTTTCCAAAACCATGATTTTCGTTTTTCACCAAAATCACCACCAAGCCACAAAATCAAGCCAAAACACCAAAATCATGAACTTGGCTATGCACCAACCATGTCAAGATCAATTCCTTTTGATCCCAAACTTCTCCCACATCACTTTGAAGGCATTTGTGAGGATTGAGTCCAGCCAGTTTTCCAAAACCATGATTTTCGTTTTTCACCAAAATCACCACCAAGCACAAAATCAAGCCAAAACACCAAAATCATGAACTTGGCTATGCACCAACCATGTCAAGATCAATTCCTTTTGATCCCAAACTTCTCCCACATCACTTTGAAGGCATTTGTGAGGATTGAGTCCAGCCAGTTTTCCAAAACCATGATTTTCGTTTTTCACCAAAATCACCACCAAGCCACAAAATCAAGCCAAAACCAAAATCATGAACTTGGCTATGCACCAACCATGTCAAGATCAATTCCTTTTGATCCCAAACTTCTCCCACATCACTTTGAAGGCATTTGTGAGGATTGAGTCCAGCCAGTTTTCCAAAACCATGATTTTCGTTTTTCACCAAAATCACCACCAAGCCACAAAATCAAGCCAAAACACCAAAATCATGAACTTGGCTATGCACCAACCATGTCAAGATCAATTCCTTTTGATCCCAAACTTCTCCCACATCACTTTGAAGGCATTTGTGAGGATTGAGTCCAGCCAGTTTTCCAAAACCATGATTTTCGTTTTTCACCAAAATCACCACCAAGCCACAAAATCAAGCCAAAACACCAAAATCATGAACTTGGCTATGCACCAACCATGTCAAGATCAATTCCTTTTGATCCCAAACTTCTCCCACATCACTTTGGAGGCATTTGTGAGGATTGAGTCCAGCCAGTTTTCCAAAACCATGATTTTCGTTTTTCACCAAAATCACCACCAAGCACAAAATCAAGCCAAAAACCAAAATCATGAACTTGGCTATGCACCAACCATGTCAAGATCAATTCCTTTTGATCCCAAACTTCTCCCACATCACTTTGAAGGCATTTGTGAGGATTGAGTCCAGCCAGTTTTCCAAAACCATGATTTTCGTTTTTCACCAAAATCACCACCAAGCCACAAAATCAAGCCAAAACACCAAAATCATGAACTTGGCTATGCACCAACCATGTCAAGATCAATTCCTTTTGATCCCAAACTTCTCCCACATCACTTTGAAGGCATTTGTGAGGATTGAGTCCAGCCAGTTTTCCAAAACCATGATTTTCGTTTTTCACCAAAATCACCACCAAGCCACAAAATCAAGCCAAAACACCAAAATCATGAACTTGGCTATGCACCAACCATGTCAAGATCAATTCCTTTTGATCCCAAACTTCTCCCACATCACTTTGGAGGCATTTGTGAGGATTGAGTCCAGCCAGTTTTCCAAAACCATGATTTTCGTTTTTCACCAAAATCACCACCAAGCACAAAATCAAGCCAAAACACCAAAATCATGAACTTGGCTATGCACCAACCATGTCAAGATCAATTCCTTTTGATCCCAAACTTCTCCCACATCACTTTGAAGGCATTTGTGAGGATTGAGTCCAGCCAGTTTTCCAAAACCATGATTTTCGTTTTTCACCAAAATCACCACCAAGCCACAAAATCAAGCCAAAACACCAAAATCATGAACTTGGCTATGCACCAACCATGTCAAGATCAATTCCTTTTGATCCCAAACTTCTCCCACATCACTTTGAAGGCATTTGTGAGGATTGAGTCCAGCCAGTTTTCCAAAACCATGATTTTCGTTTTTCACCAAAATCACCACCAAGCACAAAATCAAGCCAAAACACCAAAATCATGAACTTGGCTATGCACCAACCATGTCAAGATCAATTCCTTTTGATCCCAAACTTCTCCCACATCACTTTGAAGGCATTTGTGAGGATTGAGTCCAGCCAGTTTTCCAAAACCATGATTTTCGTTTTTCACCAAAATCACCACCAAGCCACAAAATCAAGCCAAAACACCAAAATCATGAACTTGGCTATGCACCAACCATGCAAGATCAATTCCTTTTGATCCCAAACTTCTCCCACATCACTTTGAAGGCATTTGTGAGGATTGAGTCCAGCCAGTTTTCCAAAACCATGATTTTCGTTTTTCACCAAAATCACCACCAAGCACAAAATCAAGCCAAAAACCAAAATCATGAACTTGGCTATGCACCAACCATGCAAGATCAATTCCTTTTGATCCCAAACTTCTCCCACATCACTTTGAAGGCATTTGTGAGGATTGAGTCCAGCCAGTTTTCCAAAACCATGATTTTCGTTTTTCACCAAAATCACCACCAAGCACAAAATCAAGCCAAAACACCAAAATCATGAACTTGGCTATGCACCAACCATGTCAAGATCAATTCCTTTTGATCCCAAACTTCTCCCACATCACTTTGAAGGCATTTGTGAGGATTGAGTCCAGCCAGTTTTCCAAAACCATGATTTTCGTTTTTCACCAAAATCACCACCAAGCCACAAAATCAAGCCAAAACACCAAAATCATGAACTTGGCTATGCACCAACCATGTCAAGATCAATTCCTTTTGATCCCAAACTTCTCCCACATCACTTTGGAGGCATTTGTGAGGATTGAGTCCAGCCAGTTTTCCAAAACCATGATTTTCGTTTTTCACCAAAATCACCACCAAGTCACAAAATCAAGCCAAAACACCAAAATCATGAACTTGGCTATGCACCAACCATGTCAAGATCAATTCCTTTTGATCCCAAACTTCTCCCACATCACTTTGAAGGCATTTGTGAGGATTGAGTCCAGCCAGTTTTCCAAAACCATGATTTTCGTTTTTCACCAAAATCACCACCAAGCCACAAAATCAAGCCAAAACACCAAAATCATGAACTTGGCTATGCACCAACCATGTCAAGATCAATTCCTTTTGATCCCAAACTTCTCCCACATCACTTTGAAGGCATTTGTGAGGATTGAGTCCAGCCAGTTTTCCAAAACCATGATTTTCGTTTTTCACCAAAATCACCACCAAGCCACAAAATCAAGCCAAAACACCAAAATCATGAACTTGGCTATGCACCAACCATGCAAGATCAATTCCTTTTGATCCCAAACTTCTCCCACATCACTTTGAAGGCATTTGTGAGGATTGAGTCCAGCCAGTTTTCCAAAACCATGATTTTCGTTTTTCACCAAAATCACCACCAAGCCACAAAATCAAGCCAAAACACCAAAATCATGAACTTGGCTATGCACCAACCATGTCAAGATCAATTCCTTTTGCTCCCAAACTTCTCCCACATCACTTTGAAGGCATTTGTGAGGATTGAGTCCAGCCAGTTTTCCAAAACCATGATTTTCGTTTTTCACCAAAATCACCACCAAGCCACAAAATCAAGCCAAAACACCAAAATCATGAACTTGGCTATGCACCAACCATGCAAGATCAATTCCTTTTGCTCCCAAACTTCTCCCACATCACTTTGAAGGCATTTGTGAGGATTGAGTCCAGCCAGTTTTCCAAAACCATGATTTTCGTTTTTCACCAAAATCACCACCAAGCCACAAAATCAAGCCAAAACACCAAAATCATGAACTTGGCTATGCACCAACCATGCAAGATCAATTCCTTTTGTCCCAAACTTCTCCCACATCACTTTGAAGGCATTTGTGAGGATTGAGTCCAGCCAGTTTTCCAAAACCATGATTTTCGTTTTTCACCAAAATCACCACCAAGCCACAAAATCAAGCCAAAACACCAAAATCATGAACTTGGCTATGCACCAACCATGCAAGATCAATTCCTTTTGTCCCAAACTTCTCCCACATCACTTTGGAGGCATTTGTGAGGATTGAGTCCAGCCATTTTCCAAAACCATGATTTTCGTTTTTCACCAAAATCACCACCAAGTCACCAAAATCATGAACTTGGCTATGCACCAACCATGTCAAGATCAATTCCTTTTGTCCCAAACTTCTCCCACATCACTTTGAAGGCATTTGTGAGGATTGAGTCCAGCCAGTTTTCCAAAACCATGATTTTCGTTTTTCACCAAAATCACCACCAAGCCACAAAATCAAGCCAAAACACCAAAATCATGAACTTGGCTATGCACCAACCATGTCAAGATCAATTCCTTTTGATCCCAAACTTCTCCCACATCACTTTGAAGGCATTTGTGAGGATTGAGTCCAGCCAGTTTTCCAAAACCATGATTTTCGTTTTTCACCAAAATCACCACCAAGCCACAAAATCAAGCCAAAACACCAAAATCATGAACTTGGCTATGTACCAACCATGCAAGATCAATTCCTTTTGATCCCAAACTCTCCCACATCACTTTGAGGCATTTGTGAGGATTGAGTCCAGCCAGTTTTCCAAAACCATGATTTTCGTTTTTCACCAAAATCACCACCAAGTCACAAAATCAAGCCGAAACACCAAAATCATGAACTTGGCTATGCACCAACCATGCCAAGATCAATTCCTTTTGATCCCAAACTTCTCCCACATCACTTTGAAGGCATTTGTGAGGATTGAGTCCAGCCACTTTTCCAAAACCATGATTTTCGTTTTTCACCAAAATCACCACCAAGCCACAAAATCAACCAAAACACCAAAATCATGAACTTGGCTATGCACCAACCATGTCAAGATCAATTCCTTTTGATCCCAAACTTCTCCCACATCACTTTGAAGGCATTTGTGAGGAATGAGTCCAGCCAGTTTTCCAAAACCATGATTTTCGTTTTTCACCAAAATCACCACCAAGCCACAAAATCAAGCCAAAACACCAAAATCATGAACTTGGCTATGCACCAACCATGTCAAGATCAATTCCTTTTGCTCCCAAACTTCTCCCACATCACTTTGAAGGCATTTGTGAGGATTGAGTCCAGCCAGTTTTCCAAAACCAACATTTTCGTTTTTCACCAAAATCACCACCAAGTCACAAAATCATGAACTTGGCTATGCACCACCCATGCCAAGATAAATTCCTTTTGCTCCCAAACTTCTCCCACATCACTTTGGAGGCATTTGTGAGGATTGAGTCCGCAACTTATCCAAAACCATGATTTTCGTTTTTCACCAAAATCACCACCAAGTCACAAAATCATGAACTTGGCTATGCACCAACCATGTCAAGATCAATTCCTTTTGCTCCCAAAATTCTCCCACATCACTTGGAACGCATTTGTGAGGATTGAGTCCAGCCAGTTTTCCAAAACCATGATTTTCGTTTTTCACCAAAATCACCACCAAGCCACAAAATCAAGCCAAAACACCAAAATCATGAACTTGGCTATCCACCAACCATGTCAAGATCAATTCCTTTTGCTCCCAAACTTCTCCCACATCACTTTGGAGGCATTTGTGAGGATTGAGTCCAGCCACTTTTCCAAAACCATGATTTTCGTTTTTCACCAAAATCACCACCAAGCCACAAAATCAAGCCAAAACACCAAAATCATGAACTTGGCTATCACCAACCATGTCAAGATCAATTCCTTTTGTCCCAAACTTCTCCCACATCACTTTGGAGGCATTTGTGAGGATTGAGTCAAGCCATTTTCCAAAACCATGATTTTCGTTTTTCACCAAAATCACCACCAAGCCACAAAATCAAGCCAAAACACCAAAATCATGAACTTGGCTATGCACCAACCATGTCAAGATCAATTCCTTTTGATCCCAAACTTCTCCCACATCACTTTGCAGGCATTTGTGAGGATTGAGTCCAGCCACTTTTCCAAAACCATGATTTTCGTTTTTCACCAAAATCACCACCAAGCCACAAAATCAAGCCAAAACACCAAAATCATGAACTTGGCTATGCACCAACCATGCCAAGATCAATTCCTTTTGCTCCCAAACTTCTCCCACATCACTTTGAAGGCATTTGTGAGGATTGAGTCCAGCCAGTTTTCCAAAACCATGATTTTCGTTTTTCACCAAAATCACCACCAAGCCACAAAATCAAGCCAAAACACCAAAATCATGAACTTGGCTATGCACCAACCATGTCAAGATCAATTCCTTTTCATCCCAAACTTCTCCCACATCACTTTGAAGGCATTTGTGAGGATTGAGTCCAGCCAGTTTTCCAAAACCATGATTTTCGTTTTTCACCAAAATCACCACCAATCCACAAGATCAAGCCAAAACACCAAAATCATGAACTTGGCTATGCACCAACCATTCAAGATGAATTCCTTTTGATCCCAAACTTCTCCCACATCACTTTGAAGAGATTTGTGAGGATTGAGTCAAGCCACTTTTCCAAAACCATTATTTTCGTTTTTCACCAAAATCACCACCAAGCCACAAAATCAACCAAAACACCAAATCATGAACTTGGTATGCACCACCATGCAAGATCAATTCCTTTTGCTCCCAAACTTCACCCACATCACTTTGGAGGCATTTGTGAGGATTGAGTCCAGCCACTTTTCCAAAACCATGATTTTCGTTTTTCACCCAAATCACCACCAAGCCACAAAATCAAGCCAAAACACCAAAATCATGAACTTGGCTATGCACCAACCATGCCAAGATCAATTCCTTTTGATCCCAAACATCTCCCACATCACTTTGGAGGCATTTGTGAGGATTGAGTCCAGCCAGTTTTCCAAAACCATGATTTTCGTTTTTCACCAAAATCACCACCAAGTCACAAAATCAAGCCAAAACACCAAAATCATGAACTTGGCTATGCACCAACCATGTCAAGATCAATTCCTTTTGCTCCCAAACTTCTCCCACATCACTTTAAGGCATTTGTGAGGATTGAGTCTAGCCAGTTTTCCAAAACCATGATTTTCGTTTTTCACCAAAATCACCACCAAGTCACAAAATCAAGCCGAAACACCAAAATCATGAACTTGGCTATGTACCAACCATGCTAAGATCAATTCCTTTTGATCCCAAACATCTCCCACATCACTTTGGAGGCATTTGTGAGGATTGAGTCCAGCCAGTTTTCCAAAACCATGATTTTCGTTTTTCACCAAAATCACCACCAAGTCACAAAATCAAGCCGAAACACCAAAATCATGAACTTGGCTATGCACCAACCATGCCAAGATCAATTCCTTTTGATCCCAAACATCTCCCCATCACTTTGGAGGCATTTGTGAGGATTGAGTCCAGCCAGTTTTCCAAAACCATGATTTTCGTTTTTCACCAAAATCACCACCAAGTCACAAAATCAAGCCAAAACACCAAAATCATGAACTTGGCTATGCACCAACCATGCCAAGATCAATTCCTTTTGCTCCCAAACTTCTCCCACATCACTTTCGAGGCATTTGTGAGGATTTAGTCCAGCCAGTTTTCCAAAACCATGATTTTCGTTTTTCACCAAAATCACCACCAAGTCACAAAATCAAGCCAAAACACCAAAATCATGAACTTGGCTATGCACCAACCATGTCAAGATCAATTCCTTTTGATCCCAAACATCTCCCACATCACTTTGGAGGCATTTGTGAGGATTGAGTCCAGCAACTTATCCAAAACCATGATTTTCGTTTTTCACCAAAATCACCACCAAGTCACAAAATCATGAACTTGGCTATGCACCAACCATGTCAAGATCAATTCCTTTTGCTCCCAAAATTCTCCCACATCACTTTGAAGGCATTTGTGAGGATTGAGTCCAGCCAGTTTTCCAAAACCATGATTTTCGTTTTTCACCAAAATCACCACCAAGCCACAAAATCAAGCCAAAACACCAAAATCATGAATTGGCTATGCACCAACCATGTCAAGATCAGTTCCTTTTGATCCCAAACTTCTCCCACATCACTTTGAAGGCATTTGTGAGGATTGAGTCCAGCCAGTTTTCCAAAACCATGATTTTCGTTTTTCACCAAAATCACCACCAAGCCACAAAATCAAGCCAAAACACCAAAATCATGAACTTGGCTATGCACCAACCGTGCCAAGATCAATTACTTTTGCTCCCAAACTTCTCCCACATCACTTTGGAGGCATTTTTGAGGATTGAGTCCAGCTACTTATCCAAAACCATGATTTTCGTTTTTCTTACTACGCCTTACTCCTTGGGTATTTTGGTCTGATATGTTTACCAAACGTTTGTCACGGTGTCTACTGAGTTTTGAGCCCCAAATTCGTCCCACAATATTGACAATAAATTTTTTATTCATCACTGTCAGGACAGAAAGGAATGTTCGTTTGTGTGTGAAACTGTTTAATTTTTTTGGTGGGTGAATACTCATCCGTTTGACCTGAAATTTGTCGCAATTTATCCCAAATTCAGGAGAGATTCTTACGTAGAATTTTAGGAAAAAACTATTTCGGGAGAATTTTTCAGAAATTTTGTGCAAACCGAGGCTATCCTCTACCAAAACTTGTGAAATTTCGCCTTACTTTCTGAAATTTTATTTTGGGTCCGTATTGGGCTGAAAAAATTCAGACAAGTACTTTCATATGTTGTTTGTACCCAGGTAGGGAGGCACGTGCATAAACAAATCAGAAAAAGAAGATACGGGGGAGAAAAGCCAGGACGTTTTGTTTTCGGAAAACCTGTTTTGTTCACTCTCGGTCTTGGACTTACTACGCCTTACTCCTTGGGTATTTTGGTCTGAAATTTTTACCAGACGTTCGTCACTGTGTCTAATGAGTTTTGGCTGAGATTTGAGACCCATATTCGTCCCACAAAATTGGCAATAAATTTTTTATTCATCACTGCCAGGGCCGAAAGAATGATTTGTTTGTGTGTGAACCTGTTATATTTTTTCGTGGGTGAATACTCATTCGTTTGACCTTTGAGAACGAAAGGAACAAATCCAATGAATAAGTACAAGTGTAAACTAATTTGCCTTTTTCATCTCTAATAGAAACAAAAACATCAGTTGGTTATGTATCTGTAGAAGTGATATTTAAAATAACAAAAGAGTTAGAAAATAATTTCAGTTGTAAAAGGAAAATTCTAAACCCTAAACCTCATGCAAAGAATTAGATTGTCCTACACGTACAAAGTTAGTAATTGCTGAACCTGGAATTATATTATATACAGTTGTACAAAAGTGATATATGAATATAACATTGGAAGAGATCAGATTTCACGCAGAATCTCGATACAATATTGAAAACCAATATGCTTATGGATTGCTATGTGATTCCTTACAACGCAATGCAATTTCAAATGACCAGATTTCAACCTTGCAATGTAACGAATCGCGTAGGCAATTCATAAACATACAATCTACAGTATTAACCAATTTTCATAATTAAAAACAAATCCAAAAAAACACGGTCAACAGTAGTACAACTAACTAAGGACTAATTAGGAAATCAAACCTAACGGTAAGGACACTAGCGAAGCATCATCAAAGGAATTAAGCACACACAGTAACAGTTACGTATCTTTTGAAGCCAAGATTATGAAATTAACAATAAACAAATTGAAATCGCAAATAACCAGAGATTCTCACCGGAATCATCGCTTCCTTTTAGTTGATTCGTCAGCGACGTCGGGGCGTCCAAATCACCGGTCTCGTGCCGCCGTTGCTGAAGACGGACCCCCTTGGCCGGCCTCAGCGGCGCCAGCAACGACGCAACGAACCTGCGAGGCGAAAAGCACTTCTTCGGCGGTGTTTCTCGGAAGGCGTCCATGCAATCAACGCCGTCGTGATCTTGGTCAGCGAGAAGAATA
Source organism: Phaseolus vulgaris (assembly GCF_000499845.2). NCBI lineage: Eukaryota > Viridiplantae > Streptophyta > Magnoliopsida > Fabales > Fabaceae > Phaseolus > Phaseolus vulgaris. The sequence goes on from NC_023750.2 coordinate 10,753, forward strand.
TCGGCGATACGTAACCGACGGTGGAGAGAGTGTGAGTGAGCGAAGGGACAAAATTCAAGAATTGGGGATTTAGAGAAGACGTGTTTCTCTTTCGCTGACATTAAATTGGTTGATGATAACGATCGATTCAACTTCAAAGTTCAACAAAGAGACCCACTATTTTGGATTTTGGACGGAAAACTAAAGTTTCTCTTCGTTATACTTCTTTAATAATAATAATAATAATAATAATAATAATAATAATAATAATAATTTATAACTCTATACCTATATATAAGGGGATTCCCCTCTTAATTATCATTTTATTTTATTTTAATTTTATTTCTATCTTTCTATCTTATTATTTTATTTGTCATTTTGGGAAGAGTTTAAATTTTATATCTCAAAGAGTTTAAACATTCTACAATTGCATCTTTTTTTCCAGTTCATCTTTCACTTATATCCCATCAAACTTTCTATCATTTTTTTCTCTTTTTCATTAAACTTTTTATCATCTTTTTCTCGTGTTCATCTTCACTTCTATCTCATCAAACTTTCTATCCTCTTCTCCTCCCGATCATCTTCACTTTTATTCCATCAAAATTTATATCATATTTTTCTCCTGATCATCTTCACTTTTATCCCATCAAACTTTCTGCTTTTCAAATTCAAATTACTAGAAGTCGCAAGTTCCAGAACAACCACCTCCGTTCCAGAACAACCACTTCCGTTCCAGAACCACAAAGTTAATCTGTAAGTGTTGTTTTTCAACTATAAAGTATATATTCTGATTTTACTTTTATTATAATTATTGTGCTCACACAAACAAATAGAACAATTAAAAAATTAAAAGAGAAATTAAGTACCAGAAAAAACTGAACCAATGAGAGGGTTACTATATGAGAAAACATATAGAAAATTTCCATCCAAAGGATCGTGATTGAGAGGCATTGTAGGGATTATGGTTTTCTTAGAGGTTTAGTTTTTAAAAAAATTCAAAATTCAAAATTTTAAATTTAAAATGGTAGTTAAGAGGACATCCATGTATATAGGTAATTTAAAATTTAAAATTTAATATTTAAAATTCAAAATGGTAGTTAAGAGGAGATCCCTATAGGTAATTTAAAATTTAAAATTCAAAATTTAATGTTTAATATTTAAAATTCAAAATTCACTATTTTAAATTTAAAATGGTAGTTAAAAGTAGATCCCCTATATATAGATAATTTAAAATTTAATATTTAATATTTAAAATTTAAAATTTATTAGTACATAAAACGAAATTAAATATTAAAACATTAAAATTAAAATTCATAATTTTAAATTTTAAATGGTAGTTAAGAGGAGATCCCGGTAATTTAAAATATAAAATTTAATATTTAATATTTAAAATTCAAAATTTAGTTTTTAAAAAAATTAAAAATTAAACATTCAAAATTCAAAATTTTAAATGGTAGTTAAGAGGAGATCTCCTATATAGGTAATTTAAAATATAAAATTTAAAATTTAAAATATAAAATTTAAAATTTAAAAGTTAAAATTTAAAATTTAAAATATTTTTTTAAATAATTTCATATTTTACATATTTATTTTCACATTTCTTAAAATATTTTAAATTTAGCTATCTATTTTCTGTCACATACTTTTTTTTTCCTTGCTAACAGTGTTTTTATAATTTGTTGTGCTTTTAGTATTGATTTATATTTTACACTTTTTTTAATAATTATTCTAATATTTATTATTATTATTTTATATTTTAATACATTACATAACCAAATGAAAAATATAAATGCTTTTGTTACATTTATTTTCACATTTTGAAAAATATTTTCTAAAGATATTTTTTTACGCTACTTTTTTAAATAATATATTGATGAAAATGTTTTTTAAAATATTATCTATATTTAATATATTTAATTTTACATTTTGCGAATTATTATATGAAGATATTTTTTAATTATATTTTTTCATTTATATAAACAATATTTAATATATAGATCAAAGTGTTTTTTAATATTTAATATTTAAAATTTAAAATTTATTAGTACATAAAACGAAATTAAATATTAAAACATTAAAATTAAAATTCATAATTTAAAATTTTAAATGGTAGTTAAGAGAAGATCCGGTAATTTAAAATATAAAATTTAATATTTAATATTTAAAATTCAAAATTTAGTTTTTAAAAAAATTAAATATTAAACATTCAAAATTTTAAATTTTAAAATTTAAATTTTAAATGGTAGTTAAAAGGAAATCTCCTATAGGTAATTTAAAATTTAAAATTTAAAATTTAAAATGTTTTTTTTAAATAATTTCATATTTTGCATATTTATTTTCACATTTCGTAAAATATTTTCTTAAAATATTTTAAATTTAGCTATCTATTTTATGTCACGTACTTTTTTTTTTCTTGCTAACAGTGTTTTTATAATTTGTATTGCTTTTTAGTATTAATTTATATTTTACACTTTTTAAATAATTATTCTAATGTTTATTATTATTTTTTTATATTTTAATACACTACATAACCAAATGAAAAAGATAAGTGCTTTTTATACATTTATTTTCACATTTTGAAAACTATTTTCTAAAGATATTTTTTTTACGCTACTTTTTTAAATAATATATTGATGAAAATGTTTTTTAAAATATTATCTATATTTAATATATTTATTTTTACATTTTGCGAATTATTATATGAAGATATTTTTTAACTATATTTTTTCATTTATATAAACAATATTTAATATATAGATCAAAGTGTTTTTTAAATATTTATATTTAAAATTCAAAATTTAGTTTTTAAAAAAATTAAAAATTAAATATTCAAAATTCACAATTTTATATTTTAAATTTTAAATTTTAAATGATAGTTAAGAGGAGATCTCTAAAATTTAAAATTTAATATTTAATATTTAAAATTTAATATTTAAAATTTAAAATTCACTATTTAAAATTTAAAATTTAAAATTCACTTGCTTTTGATGTGTACATAATATTATTATTTGATGTTTTTTAATTGTTTATGAAAGTGTTTTCATAATTTGTTTTACTTTTAGTTTTGATTTATATTTTAGAATTTTTTACATCATTTTTCTAAGAAAACGAAGAATGACCATTGAACAAAGGACAAATGAGCTATCTACAAAAAGCAGAACTTATAAAGAAAGGAGATTGAAATCTATTCGACATTTGGCTCGATCAATCAATAATGTAGGTAACAAACATGTTATATAACACAACAAATATTATTTTTTAATAAATTTTGTGTATAGTTTTATAGATTCATTCATTCATTTAACTTGACATTTAAAGGATCTAATGATAACGAAGCAGGACCAAGTAAGACACATGTTACTGGTTAGTACACTTTTATGCATAATATGTCAATTTTCAAATAATATTTTAAAAGCGAAATGAAATATCTATACGAACAAAAACTTATATAGAAAGGATAAATAATATTATTCATATTAAAATTATTGTTTCAGGAAGGAGATTGACATTTATTCGACATTTGGCTCGATCAATTAATAATGCAGGTAAAAAATATCTTATATAACACAACAAATATTTTTTTATTTTTTTTAATATATTTTATTCATTCATTCATTTAACTTGATATTTAAAGGATCTAACGATAATGAAGTAGGATCAAGTAACACACATGTTACTGAACCTGGTTAGTACACTTTTATGCTTAAGATGCAATATCTATAGGAAGAAAAACTTATAGAGAAAGAAAAAACAATATTCTTGATATGACAAATATTTTTTTCAGGAAGGAGATTGACATCTATTCGACATTTGACTCGACCAATAAATACTGCAGGTAACAAAAATATTATATAACACAACAAATATTATTTTTTTAATAAATTTTGTGTATAGTTTTATTCATTCATTCATTTAACTTGACATTTGAAGGACCTAACAGTAACGAAGCAACACCAAGTAACACACATGTTACTGAACGTGGTTAGTACACTATTTTAAAAGACAAATGGAATATCTATACGAAGAAAAACTTATAGAGAAATAAAAAATAATACTATTCATATTACAAATATTGTTTCAGGAATGAGATTGACATCTATTCGACATTTGGCCCGATCAATTAATAATGCAGGTAAAAAAATGTTATATAACTCAACAAATATTTTTTAATTTTTTTTATATACTTTAATTCATTCATTCATTTAACTTGATATTTGAAGGATCTAACGATAACGAAGCAGGACCAAGTAACACACATGTTATTGAACCTGGTTAGTACACTTTTATGCATAAGATGTCAATTTTCAAAAAGTATTTAAAAAGACAGCTGAAATATCTATACGAAGAAAAACTTATAGAAAAAGAAAAAAACAATACTATTGATATGACAAATATTGTTTCAGGAAGGAGATTGTCATCTATTCGACATTTGGCTCGGTCAATAAATGATGCAGGTAACACATATTGTTGCTTTAAATTGTTCTATGTAATTTTATTCATTTATTTAACTTCACAGGTTCTACTTTTATTCCACAAAACTTTCAAGGATCAAATGATAATGAAGCAGTACTAAGTAATACAAATGTCATTGACATTGAAAATGGTTAGTATATTTTTATCGAAATATTTACATGATGGAAGTTCAATGAAATACTTCACTTTTTTTAAAAATTATTATGCATGTAGGAAGGCAACAAAGATTTCAACGGATACATAACTGTGCTCGAAATTTTAGAAACACGGTTGTGATGGTAATGTTTCAATTGTCAACTCCGACTACATGTGCACATTGTCATGCACGATTATTTTACCATGAATCACGTGATATGTGTTGCTCGGGTGGAAAAGTATTACTTCCCCGTGTTACTGCTCCGGATGAGTTGGTTCAAATATTTTCTGGTTGTTCTTCTGAAAGTAGACACTTTAGACAACATATTAGAAGTTACAACCATGTGCTTTCATTCACTTCACTTGGTGTTCACATGGATGAAAATATAGTTGCAACTGGTCGTGGTATATATAGTTTTCGTGCTCAAGGTGCAATGTATCACATGATTGGAGGCTTTTTTCCAAATGAGGGGTCTAGGCCACGTTTTTTGCAATTGTACATTTATGACACTGAACATAAATTACAAAATAGGATGTTGGAAACTCCTCATCTCCATCAAACTATTGTTAATAAGTTGCAACAAATACTACATCGGTGCAATCCTTTTGTGCATGTATTCAGACAACTTGCTCAAGAACAAAATATACATGAATGTACTTTACTCATTAAAGAGCGTCCTGTCAATCAACCACAATATAATCTTCCAACTGCATCTCAAGTAGCAGCAATAATTGTTACTGGGAACACAAAATCAATGGCACATGGACGAGACATTAAAGTTGTAAGTCATGATGGGAACTTAATAAACATTCAAGAAACTGTGGGATATTATGACCCTTTACAATATCCACTATTATTTCCTTTTGGAACATATGGTTGGGATCTCAACACAAAAAATCATACTGGCCAAAATATCTCATGCCAAGAATATTATAGCTACATGCTTCAGGTAACTTCCAACATAATTATATATATATATATATATCATTTCCAACAATTTACATACCAATGCTGTGTCATAAAATTAATACACATACACTTCAATGTAGATTCGTCCCAATGATCACTCTACAATATTACAAGCAGGACGACTTTTACAACAATATGTTGTAGACAACTATGTGAAGATTGAAGCAGGAAGGTTACGATGGATTCAAAATCATCAAAATAATATTCGTGCTGAAGTGTATCAAGGTTTGCAAGATGCTTTGCATGAAGGACAAACTCACACAGGTACATAATGTATGTAACATACTACATCTATTACATTTAAATATATCAAAACTCATACTATTTTTTTATTCAAGGAAATGTTGGACAGAGGACAATATTACCATCATCATTTATTAGTAGTCGTCGAGACTTGACATAACGATATGAAGATGGCATGGCAATTGTTGCTCATGATGGTAAACCTGATATTTTCCTTACAATGACATGCAATCCTTCTTGGAGTGAAATTTCTTCAGAGCTTAAACATTTTCAAACTCCACAAGATCGTCCTGACTTGCTCTCAAGAATATTTCGAGCAAAATTTGAACAATTGAAGGAAGATGTGATTGATAAAGGAGTTCTTGGAAAAGTTAAAAGTTACATGTATGTGACTGAATTTCAAAAACGTGGACTACCCCATGTGCATATGTTACTTAACTTACAAGATAATGATAAATTACGTGATCCAGAAGATTATGATAGCATTGTTAGAGCAGAAATACCAAAAAGTGAAGAAGAGCCACAGTTGCACGAAGTTGTACTGAAACACATGATATACGGGCCTTGCGGAACTCTTAATCCAAGATCACCATGTATGAAGCAAAATCAACGCAAGAAAAAATATCCTAAAGAGTTCTTGGAAGAAACACGTCAAGGTAAAGATTCATATCCACAATATAAAAGACATTTCAATGCACCAGTATCTATAAATAGAAATGTGACAGTTGACAACAGATGGGTGGTTCCTTATAACCCTTGGTTGTTGTTAAAATATGATTGTCATATAAATGTTGAGGTGTGCAGTAGCATCAAAAGTATTAAATATTTATACAAGTATGTCTACAAAGGTCCAGATCGAGTAGCAATGGAGGTTCATAGAGGATCAATTGTAGATGAAGTTCAACAATATATTGATGCTAGATGGATTTGTGCTCCGGAGGCTTTATGAAAAATATTCAGATTTACACTTTATCGAATGAATCCAAGTGTAGAAAGATTACAAATTCATTTACCAAATCGTCATCAGGTGCGCTTCTATTTTATTTTTCTATAAAAGAAATAAATGTTTTTGTAATGTATACACAGGCGCTCTCGCCTGTGTTCCCGCTAGTAATAATAATGATAATAATAATAATGATGATAATAATAATGATAATGATAATAATAATGATAATGATAATAATAATAATAATAATAATAATGATGATAATAATAATAATGATAATAATAATAATAATGATAATAATGATAATAATAATAATAATGATAATAATGATAATAATAATAATAATAATAATAATAATGATAATAATAATAATAATAATAATAATGTACCGGTGAGGGCCGCACGATCCATATGTACCGGTGAAGGTTGCACGATCCATATAACGTCTCGAATTCCATTGTCAGGCTGACCAACTGTAATCCTGAGACACATCCGTCGGTTCGACCGGTAGCTCATGTCCAATTCCACTCAATCAAAATCAGTCAAGCTAATCCGTGATTAGGAACTAGGTAATTCAGTCCTAAACACAGTTCAACCCCTTAACCTGACCCAATAAGGAAAGTCCACCATAGGTAATATAAATAACACATATTCCAAAAAACGGTTACGTCATTATCTACAGTACTCTAACAGTCGAGTGTCAAACCTACTTTCTGAAACTTTATCCTCGATCCGTATTGCGCTAAAAAAATTCAGACAAGTACTTTCATATGTTGTTTGCGCCCAGGTAAGGAGGCATGTCCAGAAACAAATCACAAAAACAAGATACGAGGGAGTAAAGCCAGGACTTTTTGTTTTCGGAAAACCAGTTTTGTTCACTCTCGGTGTGAGACTTACTACGCCTTACTCCTTGGGTATTTTGGTCTGAAATTTTTACCAGACGTTCGTCACTGTGTCTACTGAGTTTTGGCTGAGATTTGAGCCCCAGATTGGTAATAAATTTTTTATTCATCACTGCCAGGGCCGAAAGGAAGGTTCGGTTGTGTGTGAAACTGTTTGATTTTTTTTTGGGTTAATACTCATCCGTTTGACCTAAAATTTGTCGCGTTTTGTCCTAAATTCAGTGGAGATTCTTACGTGGAATTTCAGGAAAAAACTATTTTGGGAGAATTTTTCAAAAATTTTGTTCTAACCAAGGCTATCCTCTACCAAAACTTGTAAAATTTCGCCCTACTTTCTGAAATTTTATTTTGGATCCGTATTGCGCTGAAAAAATTCAGACAAGTACTTTCATATGTTGTTTGCGCCCAGGTAAGGAGGCAAGTCCATAAACAAATCACAAAAAGAAGATACAGAGAAGTAAAGCCAAGACGTTTTGTTTTCGGAAAACCAGTTTTGTGCACTCTCGGTGTGGGACTTACTACGCGTTACTCCTTGGGTATTTTGGTCTGAAATTTTTACCTAACGTTCGTCACTGTGTCTACTGAGTTTTTGCTGAGATTTGAGCCCCAGATTCGTCCCACATGATTGACAATAAATTTTTTATCCATCACTGTCGGGGCCGAGAGGAAGGTTCGTTTGTGTTTGAAACTGTTTGATATTTTTCGTGAGTGAATACTCATCCGTTTGACATGAAATTTGTCGCGTTTTGTCCCCAATTCAGTGGAGATTCTTACTTGGGATTATAGGAAAAAACTATTTCGGGAGAATTTTTAAGAAATTTTGTGCAAACCAAGGCTATCATCTACCAAAACTTGTGAAATTTCGCCCTACTTTCTGAAATTTTATTCTGGGTCCGTATTGCGCTGAAAAATTCAGACAAGTAGTTTCATATGTTGTTTGTGCCCAAGTAAAGAGGCACATGCATAAACAAATCACAAAAAGAAGATACGGGGGAGAAAAGCCAGGACGTTTTGTTTTCAGAAAACCAGTTTTGTTCACTCTAGCTTTGGGACTTACTACCCCTAACTCCTTTGGTATTTTGGTCTGAAAATTTTACAAGACGTTTTTCACTGTGTCTACTGAGTTTTGGTTGAGATTTGAGCCCCAAATTCGTCCCTCAAAATTGGCAAAAAAAAATTTATTCATCATTTCCAAGGCCGAAAGGAAGGTTCGTTTGTGTGTGAAACTGTTTGATTTTTTTTTGTGGGTGAATACTCATCCGTTTGACCTAAAATTTGTCGCGTTTTGTCCTGAATTCAGTGGAGATTCTTACGTGGAATTTCAGGAAAAAACTATTTTGGGAGAATTTTTCAGAAATTTTGTTCTAACCAAAGCTATCCTCTACCAAAACTTGTGAAATTCTGCCCTACTTTCTGATATTTTATTCTGGGTTCGTATTGCGCTGAAAAAATTTCAGACAAGTACTTTCATATGTTGTTTGCACCCAGGTAAGGAGGCACGTCCATAAACAAATCACAAAAAGAAGATACGGGGGAGAAAAGCCAGGACGTTTTGTTTTCGGAAAACCAGTTTTGGGGACTCTCGGTGTGGGACTTACTACGCCTTACTCCTTGGGTATTTTGTTCTGAAATTTTTACCAGACGTTCGTCACTGTGTCTACTGAGTTTTGGCTGAGATTTGAGCCCCAGATTTGTCCCACAAGATTGGCAATAAATTTTTTATCCATCACTGCCGGGGCCGAAAAGAAGGTCCGTTTGTGTGTGAAACTGTTTGATATTTTTCGTGAGTGAATACTCATCCATTTGACCTGAAATTTGTCGCATTTTGTCCCAAATTCAGTGGAGATTCTTACGTGGAATTTCAGGAAAAAATGATTTCGGGAGAATTTTTAAGAACTTTTGTGCAAACCAAGGCTATCCTCTACCAAAACTTGTGAAATTTTGCCCTACTTTCTGATATTTTATTCTGGGTCCGTATTGCGCTGAAAAAATTTCAGACAAGTACTTCCATATCTTGTTTGCGCCCAGGTAAGGAGGAACGTCCATAAACAAATCACAAAAGAAGATACGGGGGAGTAAAGCCAGGACGTTTTGTTTTCGGAAAACCAGTTTTGTGCACTCTCGGTGTGGGACTTACTACTCCTTACTCCTTGGGTATTTTGGTCTAAAAGAAGATACGGTGGAGAAAAGCCAAGATGTTTTGATGTGGAATTAGCGGAAGGATCCATGGATTGAGTTGGAATAAGGCTCTCCTAAGAGTTGTGTAAGCCTTAGAGGTGCATGAAGAGTGTGAAAGTGAGAGAGGTTCGGCCCACTCTCTTTGAGGTGCGGTTTTGGGAAGATTAAAGACCTAAATCCTGAGAGTTTAGGCAAGGAGTAAGAAAGGCACATTTTGGCAGAATTTCATTACTCAAAATAATCATGAGAATACATGAGGTAGGCTCCTCCTTAAATAGGCTTGGAGGACCGGAAATGAAGAGTCAATGACAATGGAATGCTAGCCAAATGAAATGCAAATGTGACGCCTAAGGAGTTCACATGGCAAATGTGAACTATTAGGATGCTTCTAGCGCCAAACATGACCAACCTATGTTAGATTAGAAGGTTCTAGAAACCTTAATCTAACTTAGGTTGGTTTTTAGGATCCAAAATTCATCCTAATTACAATTTAAACAATTTTACAGAAAATAAAATTCCTATACTATTTTGACAAGAATTTAAAAACTATGCTACGCTTGATTTTGGACCTCTTGGAACATGTAGAGGTAAGTTTCTCTGCCATCAGTGGCAGTGTCCCAATCCTTATCAAGCCTCTTAGCCATTGCCCTTGTAGTTGGCCCAATATGTCTTTGTGTTTGGCTCTCCTTTGAAGTGGTGCTTGGCCCTCTTCCATCAGTTTGTGTGTGAAACTGTTTTATGTTTTTCCTAGGTGAATATTCATCCGTTTAACCTGAAATTTGTCGCGTTTTGTCCCGAATTCAGTGGAGATTCTTACGTGGAGATTCATGAAAACAATATTGCGGGAGAATTTTTCAGAAATTTCACGCAAACCAAGGCTATCCACTACTGAAACTTGTGAAATTTCGCCCTACCTTCTTCAATTTTTATTCTGAGTTCGTATTGTGCCGAAAAAATTCACTCATGTACTTTCATATGTTGTTTGCACCTAGGTAAGGAGGCACATCCATAAATGAATCCCAAACAGAAGATACGGGGAAGAAAAGCCAGGACGTTTTGTTTTCGAAAAACCATTTTTGTTCACTCTCGGTCTGGGACTTACTACTCCTTACTCCTTAGGTGTTTTGGTTTGAAATCATTACAGGACGTTCGTCACTGTGTCTATTTATTTTTGGTGAGATTTGAGCCACATATTCGTCCCACAAGATTGGCAATAAGCTTTTTACTAATCACTGCCAGGGCTAAAAGTAATGTTCGTTCGTGTGTGAAACTGTTTGATTTTTTTCGTGGGTGAATACTCATCCGTTTGACCTGAAATTTGTCCCATTTTATCCCGAATTCAGTGGAGATTCTTATGTGAAATTTCATAAAAAAATTATTTCGGGAGAATTTTTCAAAAATTTTCGCGCAAACCAAGGCTATCCACTACCTAAACTTATGAAATTTCGCCCTACTTTCTGCAATTTTTATTTTGCGTCCGTATAGCGCCGAAAAAATTCACACAAGTACTTTCATATGATGTTTGCACCCAGGTAAGGAGGCACGTCCATAAACGAATCACAAAAAGAATATACGGGGAAGAAAATCCAGGACGTTCTGTTTTCGGAAAACAGGTTTTGTTCACTCTCGGTCTGGGACGTGCATCTTTTCAACGGAATACAGACGCAGAATAAAAATTGCAGAAAGTAGGGAGAAATTTCACAAGTTTCGGTACTGGATAGCCCTGGTTTGCGCGAAAATTTCTGAAAAATTCTCCCGAAATAGTTTTTTCCTGAAATTTCACGTAAGAATCTCCACTGAATTTAGGACAAAATGCGTCAAATTTCATTTCAAACGGATGAGTATTCACCCACGAAAAAAAATCAAACAGTTTCACACACGAACGAACCTTCCTTTCAGCCCTGTGATAAATAAAAAGCTTATTGCCAATCTTGTGGGACAAATCTGGGGCTCAAATCTCAGCCAAAACTCAATAGACACAGTGACGAACATCTGGTAAAGATTTCAGACCAAAACACGCAAGGAGTAAGGCGTAGTAAATTTCAGACCGAGAGTGAACGAAACTGGTTTTCCGAAAACAAAACGTTCTGGCTTTTCTTTCCCATTTCTTCTTTTTGTGATTCGTTTATGGACGTGCCTCCTTACCTGGGTGCAAACAACATATGAAAGTACTTATGTGAATTTTTTCAGCGCAATATGGACGCAGAATAAAAATTGCAGAGCAGAAAGTAGGGCGAAATTTCACAAGTTTCGGTAGTGGATAGATAGCCTTGATTTGTTAAAATTTCTGAAAAATTCTCCCGAAATAGTTTTTCCCGAAATTACGTGTAAGAATGTCCACTGAATCATGGATAAAACGCAACAAATTTTAGTTAAAACGGATGAGTATTCACCCACGAAAAAAATCAAACAGTTTCACACACGAATGAACATTTGAGATTGAGTGTGATGCTTCAAGTATAGGCATTGGGGTTGTTCTCCTTCAAGAGGGTCACCCCATAGCTTATTTTAGTGAGAAATTGAAAGGAAGTCATCTCAACTATTCCACTTATGATAAGGAATTGTATGCACTTGTTAGAGCTTTGTTTACTTGGCAACATTATCTTTTTCCTAAAGAGTTTGTGATTCATAGTGATCATGAATCTCTTAAATATTTGAAAAGCCAAAACAAACTTAACAAGAGGCATGCTAAGTGGGTGGAATTCCTTGAGCAATTTCCTTATGTGATCAAGCATAAGCAAGGCAAAAATAATGTTGTGGCCGATGCACTTTCGAGACGCTATGCCTTGCTAAATCTTTTGGGTTCTCAATTTCTTGGCTTTGATCACATTAAGGATCTTTATCATGATGACTTTGATTTTTCTCTTATCTATCAAGAGTGTATCAAAGGAGGACACAAAGATTTTTTTATCCAAGATGGCTTTCTTGTTAGAGAAGCACATGAGGGAGGATTAATGGGTCACTTTAGGGTTGCAAAAACTTTGGATGTGTTGCATGAACATTTCTTTTGGCCTCATATGCATAAACATGTTCATAGTTTGTGTAAAAAATGCATAGCTTGCCATAAAGCTAAATCTAGATTGCATCCCCATGGTTTATATACTCTTCTTCCTATCCCTTCAATGCCTTGGGTTGACATTTCTATGGATTTCATCTTAGGATTATCCAAGACATCAAAGGGAAAGGATTCCATTTTTGTGGTAGTGGATCGTTTTTTAAAGATGGCTCACTTTATTCCTTGCCACAAAGTGGATGATGCATGTCATATTGCAAACCTCTTCTTTCAAGAAGTGGTTCGTTTGCATGGTATTCCTAGAACTATTGTGTCCGATAGGGATTCCAAGTTCTTGAGTCACTTTTGGAAGACCTTGTGGGGTAAGCTTGGTACTAAACTTTTATTTTCTACAACTTGTCACCCATAAACCGATGGTCAAACCGAAGTGGTAAATAGAACTTTGGGACAAATATTGCGATGCTTTATTTTTGGGAATCCTAGAGTGTGGGAGAATTTACTACCCCATGTTGAATTTGCTTATAATCGTGTAGTAAATTCTACCACCTCACATTCTCCTTTTGAGGTTGTCTATGGGTTTAATCCCTTAACACCTCTTGATCTTCTTCCTATTCCCATACTTGATGATGTCTTGTGCAAAGATGGGGATGAAAAGGCTTCTTTTGTGAAAAATTTGCATAAAGACATCAAGTTGAGAATTGAGAACAAGGTTGGCAAGTATGCTGAATTTGCCAATAAAAGGAGAAAAGCATTGTTATTTGATGAAGGTGATTGGGTTTGGCTTCACTTGAGGAAAGATCGTTTTCCTACTCAAAGGAAGTCCAAACTAATGCCTCGTGGTGATGGACCTTTTCAAGTCCTAAAGAGGATTAATGACAATGCTTATGAGTTAGATATGCCTGATACATACCTTGGTAGTCATTCATTTAATATCAGTGATCTAACTTCTTTTTCTGTAGGTCTCCAGAATTCGTGGTCGAATTCTCTCCAACTCGGGGAGTATGATGGAGATCAAGCTCAAGAGGAAATAGAGGCCGAAGATAGAGGCCGAAGTTGAAGAAGCTCAAGGAGACACTACCTTACCTCAAAGGCTTACAAGGAGCAAGTTTAAGGAATTAGGAAGTAGTGGTAGATTGTTTTCTCTTTTTATAGTGTCTCTTGTATAAAAAATAGAATGTTTAAATACATAGTCTTTAGGAAGGTGCTTAGAGGGAAACATTATACACCTCTTTTGTAAAAGCATCTTTAGGCTTTAGCTTAGAAAATTCTAGAAGCTTAGGCGTTAGCTTAGGAGAAGCGGTAGCTTAGGAGACTCTTGAGTAGCTTAGGATACAAGCTTTGTAAAGCTAATGACCAGCCCTTACTCCTATAAAAGGAGGGCTTGGGTCCTTCTTAATGCAGAATTGGAATTTGTAGTATCAAAACTCTCCCAAATTGGTGATAGAGTGTAGTGAGAACTTGTCTTCTCCTCTTCCTAGTCTCATCTTGAGTGTCTTGGTTCTCTCAAGTGGCGGCAATTCACACTTATCTTGGAGCATTCACACTTCAAGTGGCGTGTTCATCAACCAAGAACTACAACCACATAAGTCTTCTTTCTTCTCCATCTATTTCTTCCATTTCCGTGCTCATATGAACTCCTAAACATGTCTTAGGTTCCTTTCTTGCAATTCTATTCGGTGTTTTAGCTTTCAATCATGTTTTTTTCGGTTCATCTTCTCCTTTGCTGGATTTAATCGGTTCTTCTTCATTTTCCATTGATTTGTTCGGTGCATTTCAATTGTTATGCAATTTAATCGGTTCATTTGCATTCTTGCATCTTTTAATCGGTTCAATTGACAAGAAATGGAACTTCCATGTGAGCTTTGGTGTTTTGCGCAAGTTTTGGTGAGTTCTTGAAACATAGAACATTGATCCATTTCTATAAAAGTGCCTCTTCATTCTCCAACTCAAGTTGATTCCATAAAATGTCAAAGAATCATCTATATCTTGCTATTGGAATAGGCTTGGTTTGCGCGAAAATTTCACAAGTTTATTCTCCCGATATAGGTTTTTCCTGAAATTCCATGTAAGAATCTGCACTGAATTCGGGACAAAACGCGACAAATTTTAGGTTAAACGGATGAGTATTCACCCACGAAAAAAATCAAACAGTTTCACACACGAACAAACCTTCCTTTCAGCCCTGGCACTGATCAATAAAATGCTTATTTCCAATCTTGGGGGATTAATCTGGGCCTCAAACCTCAACCAAAACTCAATAGACACAGTGACGAACGTCTGGTAAAGATTTCAGACCAAAACACCCAAGGAGTAGGGCGTAGTAAGTCCCAGCCCGAGAGTGAATAAAACTGGTTTTTCGAAAACAAAATGTCCTGGCTTTTCTTCCCCGTATCTTCTTTTGTTATTCGTTTATGGACGTGCCTCCTTACCTGGGTGCAAACAACATATGAAAGTACTTGTGTGAATTTTTTCAGCGCAATACGGACGCAGAATAAAATTTGCAGAAAGAGAGGTGAAATTTCACAAGTTTCGGCAGTTGATAGCCTTGGTTTGAGCGAAAAATTCTGAAAAATTATCCCGAAATAGTTTTTTCTTGAAATTTAACGTAAGAATCTCCACTGAATTCGGGACAAAACGCGACAAATTTCAGGTCAAACGGATGAGTATTCACCCACAAAAAAAAAACAGTTTCACATAAGAAAGATCCTTCCTTTCAGCCCTAGCAGTGATCAATAAAAAGCTTATTGCCAATCTTGTGGAACGTATTTGGGGCTCAAATCTCAGCCAAAACTCAATAGACACAGTGACGAATGTCTGGTAAAGATTTCAGACCAAAACACCAAAGGAGTAAGGCGTAGTAAGTCCCAGACAGAGAGTGAACAAAACTAGTTTTCCAAAAACAAAATGTCCTGGATTTTCTTCCCCATATCTTTTTTTTGTGATTCGTTTATGGACGTGCCTCCTTACCTGGGTTCAAACCACATATGAAAGTACTTGTGTGAATTTTTTCAACGCAATACGAATGCAGAATAAAAATTGCAGAAAGTAAGGCGAAAATTCACAAGTTTCGGTAGTGAGCCTTGGTTACTCAAAAATTTCTGAAAAATTCTTCCCAAATAGTTATCTCCTGAAATTCCACGTAGAAATCTCCACTGAATTCGGGACAAAACGCGACAAATTTAAGGTCAAACGGATGCGTATTCACCCACGAAAAAAATCAAACAGTTTCACACACGAACGAACCTTCCTTTCAGCACTAGCTGTGATCAATAAAAAGCTTATTTCCAATCTTGTGGGATGAATACGGGACTCAAATCTCAGCCAAACCTCAAAAGACACAGTGACGAACGTCTAGTAAATAATTCATACCAAAAAACCCAATGAGTAAGACGTAGTAAGTCCCAGACCGAGAGTGAACAAAACTTGTTTTCCGAAAAAAAAAAACGTACTTGCTTTTCTCCCCTGTATCTTCTTTTTGTGATTTGTTTATGGACGTGCCTCCTTACCTAGGTGCAAACAACATATGAAAGTACATGTGTGAATTTTTTCAGCACAATACGGACGCAGAATAAAAATTGCAGAAAGTAGGGCGAAATTTCACAAGTTTCGATAGTGGATAGCCTTGGTTTGAGCGAAATATTCTGAAAAATCCTCCCGAAATAGTTTTTTCCTGAAATTCCACGTAATAATCTTCATTGAATTCAGGACAAAACGCGACAAATTTCAGGTCCAACGGATCAGTATTCACCAACGAAAAAAAAATAGTTTCACACACGAAAGAACCTACCTTTCAGCCCTGGCAGTGATTAATAAAAAGCTTCTTGCCAATCTCGTGGGACGAATCTGGGGCTCAAATCTCAGCCAAAATCTCAGTAGACACATTGACGAACGTCAGGTAAAGATTTCAAACCAAAACACCCAATGCGTAGTAAGTCCCAAACCGATAGTGCACAAAACTAGTTTTCCGAAAACAAAACGAACTGGCTTTTTTTCCTCGTATCTTCTTTTTGTGATTCTTTTATGGACGTGCCTCCTTACCGGGGTGCAAACAACGTATGAAAATACTTGTGTGAATTTTTTAAACGCAATACAGACGTAGAATAAAAATTGCAAAAAGTAGGGCGACATTTCCTAAGTTTCGGTAGTGGATAGCCTTGGTTTGCGCAAAAATTTCTGAAAAGTTCTCCCGAAAAAGCTTTTTCCTGAAGTTCCACGTAAGAATCTGCACTAAATTCGGGACAAAACGTGACAAATTTTAGGTCAATAGGATGAGTATTCACCCACGAAAAAAATCAAACAGTTTCACACACGAACGAACCTTCCTTTCAGCTCTGGCAGTGATCAATAAAAAGCTTATTGCCAATCTTGTGGAACGAATTTGGGGCACAAATCTCAGCCAAAACTCAATAGACACAGTGACGAACGTCTGGTAAAGATTTCAGACCAAAACACCCAATGAGTAAGGCGTAGTAAGTCCCAGACCGAGAGTGAAGAAAACTGGTTTTCTAAAAACAAAACGTAATCGCTTTTCTTCCCCGTATCTTCTCTTTGTGATTCGTTTATGGACGTGCCTCCTTACCTGGGTGGAAAAACCATATGAAAGTACTTGTGAGAACTTTTTCAGCGCAACACGGATGCAAAATAAAAAGTGCAGAAAGTAGGGCGAAATTTCACAAGTTTCGGTAGTGGTTCGTTCGCCTTGGTTTGCGTGAAAATTTTTGAAAAATTTTCCCGAAATAGTTTTTTCCTGAAATTCTACGTAAGAATCTCCACTGAATTCGGGACAAAAAGCAACAAATTTTAGGTCAAACGGATGAGTATTATCCCACAAAAAAAATTAAACAATTTCACACACGAACGAACCTTCCTTTCATTCGTGGCAGTGATCAATAAAAAGCTTATTGCCAATCTTGTGGAACGAATCTGGAGCTCAAATCTCAGCCAAAACTCAAGAGACAAAGTGACGAACGTCAGGTAAATATTTCATACCAAAACTCCCAAGGAGTAAGGTGTAGTAATTCGTAGACCGAGAGTCAACAAAACTGGTTTTTCGAAAACAAAAACGTCCTCGCTTTTCTTCCCCGAATCTTTTTTTTGTGATTCATTTATGGACGTTCCTCCTAACCTGGGTGAAAACAACATATGAAACTACTTGTTTGAATTTTTTTAGCGCAATACGGACACAGAATAAAAATTGTAGAAAGTAGGGCGAAATTTCACAAGTTTCGGTAGTGGATAGCCTTGGTTTGCGCGAAAAATTTTGAAAAATTCTCCCAAAATTGTTTTTTCCTGATATTCCTCGTAAGAATCTCCACTGAATTCGAGACAAAACGCAACAAATTCTAGGTCAAACGGATTAGTATTCACCGACGAAAAAAATTAAACAGTTTCACACACGAACGAACCTTCCTGTCAGCCATGGCAATGATCAATAAAAAGCTTATCGCCAATCTTGTAGGACGAATCTGGGGCTCAAATCAAAGCCAAAACTCAATAGACATAGTGACGAATGTCTAGTAAAATTTTCAGACCAAAACACCCAAAAAGTAAGGCGTAATAAGTACCAGACCGAAAGTGAACAAAACTGGTTTTCGAAAAAGAAAACGTAATCGCTTTTCTTCCTCGTATCTTCTCTTTGTGATTCGTTTATGGACGTCCCTCCTTACCTGGGTGCAAAAACCATATGAAAGTACTTGTGAGAACATTTTCAGCACAATACGGATGCTGAATAAAAATTGCAGAAATTTGGGCGAAATTTCATAAGTTTCTGTAGTAGTTCGTTCGCATTGGTTTGCACGAAAATTTCTGAAAAATTTTCACGAAATAATTTTTTCCTGAAATTCTATGTAAGAATCTCCACTGAATTCGGGACAAAACGCAACAAATTTTATGTCAAACGGATGACTATTAACCCATGAAAAAAAATTAAACAGTTTCACACACGAACGAACCTTCCTTTCATCCTTGGCAGTGATCAATAAAATGCATATTTCCTATCTTGTGGGACGAATCTGGGGTTCAAATCTTAGCCAAAATTCAATAGACATAGTGACAAACATCTGGTAAGGATTTCAGACCAAAACACCCAAGGAGTAAGGCGTAGTAAGTCCCAGACCGAGAGAGAACAAAACTGGATTTCGAAAAATAAACGTCCTTGCTTTTCTTCCCCGTATCCTCTTTTTATGATTCGTTTATGGACGTGCCTCCTTACCTGGGTGTAAACAACATATGAAAGTACTTGTGTGAATTTTTTCTGCGCAATAAGGACGCAGAATAAAAATTGCAGAAAATAGTGCCTTGGTTTGCGCGAAAATTTTTGAAAAATTCTCCCGAAATACTTTTTTCCTGTAATTCCTCGTAAGAATCTCACTGAATTCGGGACAAAACGCGACAAATTTCAGGTCAAACGGATGAGTTTTCACCCACGAAAAAAATCAAACAGTTTTACACAAGAACGAATCTTCCTTTAAGTCTGACAGTGATCAATAAAAAGCTTATTGTCAATCTTGTGGGACGAATCTAGGGCTCAAATCCAATCCAAAACTCAATAGACACAATGGCGAACGTCTGGTAAAGATTTAAGACCAAAACACCCAAGGAGTAAGGCCTCGTAAGTCCCAAGTCGAGAGTGAACAAAACTGTTTTTTCGAAAACAAAACGTCTTGGCTTTTCTTCCCCGTATCTTCTTTTTTTGATTCGTTTAAGGACGTGCCTCCTTGCCTGGGTAAAAACAAGATATGAAAGTACTTGAGTGAGTTTTTTCAGCGCAATACGGACGCAGAATAAAAATTGCGGAACGTAGGGCAAAATTTCACAAATTTCGGTACTGGATAGCCTTGGTTTGCGCGAAAATTTCTGAAAAATTCTCCCGAAATAGTTTTTTCCTAAAATTCCACGTAACAATCCCCACTGAATTCGGGACAAAACACGAAAAATTTCAAGTCAAATGGATGAGTATTCACCCACGAAAAAAATCAAACAGTTTCACACACGAACGAACCATCCTTTCAGCCATGGCAGTTATGAATAAAAAGCTTATTGTCAATCTTGTTGGACGAATCTGGGGCTCAAATCTCAACCAAAACTCAATAGACACAGTGAGGAACGTCTGGTAAAGATTTCAGAACAAAACACCCAAGGAGTAAAGCGTAGTAAGTTTCAGACCGAGAGTGAACAAAACTTGTTTTCCGAAAAATAAATGTCCTGGCTTTTCTTCCCCGTATCTTCTTTTTATGATTCGTTTATGGACGTGCCTCCTTACCTGTGTGCAAACAACATATGAAAATACTTGTGTGAATTTTTTCTGCGCAATAAGTACGCAGAATAAAAATTGTAGAAAATAGTGCCTTGGTTTGCACGAAAATTTCTGAAAAATTCTCCCGAAATAGTTTTTTCCTGTAATTCCACGTAAGAATCTCCACTGAATTCGGGACAAAACATGACAAACTTCAGGTCAAAGGGATGATTATTCACCCACAAAAAAAATCAAACAGTTTTACACAAGAACGAACCTTCCTTTCAGCCCTGACAGTGATCAATAAAAAGCTTATTGCCAATCTTGTGGGACGAATCTGGGGCTCAAATCCAATCCAAAATTCAATAGACACAGTGACGAACGTCTGGTAAAGATTTAAGACCAAAACACCCAAGGAGTAAGGCCTCGTAAGTCCCAGGCCGAGAGTGAACAAAATTGGTTTTTCGAAAACAAAACGTCTTTGATTCGTTTAAGGACGTGCCTCCTTACCTGGGTAAAAACAACATATGAAAGTACTTGTGTGAATTTTTTTTTCTGCGCAATACGGATGCAGAATAAAAATTGCGGAAGGTAGGGCGAAATTTCACAAGTTTCGGTACTGAAAAGTTCACACAAGAATTCCACGTAAATAGTTTGCGCAAAATTTCTGAAAAATTCTCCCAAAATAGTTTTTTCCTAAAATTCCACGTAAGAATCTCCACTGAATTCGGGACAAAACGCAAAAAATTTCAAGTCAAACGGATGAGTATTCACCCACGAAAAAAATTAAACAGTTTCACACAAGAACGAACCTTCCTTTCAGCCCTGGCAGTGATGAATAAAAAGCTTATTGACAATCTTGTGGGACGAATATCGGGCACAAATCTCAACCAAAACTCAATAGACACAGTGACGAACGTGTTGTAAAGATTTCATACCAAAACACCCAAGGAGTAAGGCGTAGTAAGTTTCAGACTGAGAGTGAACAAAACTTGTTTTCCAAAAACAAAACGTCCTGGCTTTTCTTCCCCGTATCTGCTTTTTGTGATTCGTTTATGGACGTGCCTCCTTACCTGGGTGCAAAAAACATATGAAAGTACTTGTTTGAATTTTTTCAGCGCAATACGGACACAGAATAAAAATTGTAGAAGGTAGGGTGAAATTTCACAAGTTTTCGGTATCGGATAGCTTTGGTTTGTGCGAAAATTTCTGAAAAATTCTCCTGAAATAGTTTTTTCCTGAAATTCCACGTAAGAATCTCCACTGAATTCGGGAAAAAATGCGACAAATTTCTGGTCAAACGGAGGAGTATTCACCCACGAAAAAAAATCAAAAAGTTTCACACACGAACGAATCTTCCTTTCAGCCCTGGCAGTGATCAATAAAAAGCTTATTGCCAATCTTGTGGGACGAATCTGGGGCTCAAATCTTAGCCAAAACTCAATAGACACAGTGACGAACGTCTCGTAAAGATTTCAAACCAAAACACCCAAGGAGTAAGGCGTAGTAAGTCCCAGACCGAGAGTGAACAAACTTGGTTTTCCGAAAACAAAACGTTCTGGCTTTTCTTCCCGTATATTCTTTTTGTGATTCGTTTATGGACGTGATTCTTTTTGTGATTCTCCAATTTTATTTTGTGTCTGTTTTGCGCTGAAAAAAATTCACACAAGTACTTCCATATGTTGTTTGCAACCAAGTAAGGAGGCGCGTCCATAAACAAATCACAAAAAAGAAGATACGGGGGAGAAAATTTAGGACGTTTTGTTTTTGGAAAACCAGTTTTGTTCACTCTTGGTTTGGGACTTACTACGCCTTACTCCTTGGGTGATTTTGTTTGAAATTTTTACTAGACGTTTGTCACTGTGTCTATTGAGTTTTTGTTGAGAATTGAGTCTCAGATTTGTCCCACAAGATTGGCAATAAGTTTTTTATTGATCACTGTCAGGGCTGAAAGTTAGGTTCGTTTGTGTGTGAAGCTGTTTGACTTTTTTCGTGGGTGAATACTCATCCGTTTGACCTGAAATTTGTCGCATTTTTTCCCAAATTCAATGTAGATTCTAACGAGGAATTTCAGGAAAAAAACTATTTGGGAAAATTTTTCATAATTTTTTTGCAAACCAAGGCTATCCTCTACCAAAACTTGTGAAATTTCGCTGTACTTTCTGCAATTTCAATCTCAGTCCGTATTGCGTTGAAAAAAATTCACACAAGTAATTGTTTGCACCCAGGTTTGGAGGCGAGTCCATAAACAGATCTCCAAAAGAAGATAGAGGGGAGAAAAGTCGGGACATTTTGTTTTCGAAAAACCAATTTTGTTCACTCTCGGTCTGGGACATACTACGCCTTACTCCTTGGGTGTTTTGGTCTAAAAATTTTACCAGACGTTCCTCACTGTGTCTATTGAGTTTTGGCTGAGATTTGAGCCCAGATTCGTCCCACAAGATTGGAAATAAAAATTTTATGGATCACTGCCAGGGCTGAAAGAAAGGTTCGTTTGTGTGTGAAACTGTTTTGTTTTTTTTGTGGATGAACACTCATCCATTTGACCTGAATTTTGTCGCGTTTTGTCCCAAGTTCAGTGGAAATTCTTATGTGAAATTTCAGGAAAAAATTATGTCAGAAGAAATTTGTGCAAACCAAGAAGAAATTTGTGCAAACCAAGACTAGTTAATTAGATTTTGGAATTGGTTTAGGTGTAAATTAATTTTATATAGTATGAAAATCCATATAAATTTGATTTATTCAATCTTTACATCATCTTGTGTGTATTCAACTAATTGTTTTATATGTTTAGTGCTATTAGTGGTATTTGACTTCAATTTTTTACACAATAACCATGGCAATGGTAAGTAATAAATATTTAACAGAGTTGGTGACAAATTCATAATGACAATGTTCTGTCACAAACGCGTATGTTTGAACGTTGAATCAAGAGTAATGGGTTACTAAATTAGTAGAATTACGTATAGCTGGGAACCAACATCATCAAGAATTTCGTATGGCTGCAGACACAGAAAGAGCAAAAACAGTTATCTTGGTACGCACCATCATTCTGAACAACTTGTTCTGAGTGCAATCCTAGTAATTATGTCCAAGGCTACATTTTCGTGTCTTTGTGTCGGTGCCCCTATGCTACATGTCCCTGAAAATCGATCGTCTTCCTGTATTATTACTTAGGTCAATATAAAACCTAGTCACAAGCAAAATAGAACAGCACAATTCTTCTACATCTTAATGCAAGAGGCAAAAAGAAAAAGAAAAAAATTATATATATATATATATATATATATATATATATGGTGCTTCTTCTATTTGATCTCACAGCATATTTAGTACAGTATATCAACTATTAGTATAAAATTTCAAAACTTGTACTAATAATTTAGTTTTCGTTATACAAAGACTTACCAAAATCTTTATTATATTTTTGTGGCAAAGTAGAGACAAAAAAAACGACACAGAATATACTTCATTGGTTTAATATTGAGTAACATATCGACTTAATTTGTGGCTTTTAAGGAACAAAATAGTTTTTCGAGGGACTCTTTAGTATGACTTTATAAACAAGATTAAAAAGTCATTCATGGTCATGATTTGTATTAAAAGGGGAGGAAATAGTTGCTTTTTTTAAACTGGTATATGAATCTTCTACTGTGTCAGCGAAGCTTACTTGCTTCATAGGTTCTGCACTTTTTTCTGTTAATGATTTTACTTATAAAAAATAAATCTACTAATTTGATGAGTTTTATAATAAATAAATTTTACTATTTCGAAGGTAATGGAAAGAAAAAGTAAATTCCACCCGATTTGTTTTCTTTCACGTCTATTCCTTTAAAAATGAATATAGGTGAGTTGGTTTGCATAAAATTTGGAGGTTAATATATCTAACTCGTTGTACACCCAAAAAAACTGAAAAAAAAAAAAGGATTTTGTAATTTTTTTAATATTAAATTTGAGTATATTATAAAAACAATTATTTATTATAAGTATAATAAAAAATATACATATTAATTATTTATTATTTATTATAAATAAATAAGTAAACATATCATAAAAATATATTTTAAAATAAATCATAAAATAGTATTTAGATTTCTAATAATGAATATATGATATTGATAAAATAATAAAGATAGAAGAAATGTAGAGAAATATTTTGGTTATTTGTTGTATAAAAAATGGTTCCTAATATTTGTTGTTTTGTGAGAGAGAATTTGCTCCCAGGCGTAATTTGCACAGCACATTGTTTTATGGAAAAACCGGGTTCACATTGCAATGTTGTTCAAATATTTTAGACACAACACAGTAATGTGACTTTATACTGTTACAACAAGGGAAACCTTGTCAAATCCTCAGGACAACAATTTGACGTTTGAAAATTCTCACTCCAAGTTCAACTTTAAATAAAAGAAATATTCAAGTTTTGAGATTAGATGAGAAGAAAGAAAATTACAAATCAGTGTCCTTTTATATTCTTTTTTTCTAATTTTGAAATAAAAAATTATAATTATTATATGTGCAAACATGGAAACTACTATTGTTTGAATTGAAAATAAAAATTATATTCATTCACTTCACTTTTTCTTCATCTTTTTTCACCTCTTTTTCTTCTTATCTCTTTCTCACTCTCTTTTTTCCATGATACATCAAATTTTTTTTTCTCTTCCTTTTCTTTTCGTTTTTAATTTCTATCTTCTTTCCACTTTCATGTGAATAGAAAACTTTTGTTGGAAACTACACTAGTTACTTATCTAATATTAGTAAATCTAAACTTGTCTGCATATAGTTAAGGTTATATCTTGCAAATCTAACTTGAATTTTGTATATGGTACTTTTCGGATCATGTTTTTGTTATATATTATATATAAGAAAAATATTAAATAAAAATTAATTTTATTGACAAAAATAATTAATTATTATATTGTTTAAATTAAATATTATTTTAAAAATTAAAAAAATTATTATCATCTAAAATAATTTTTATTATTAATAAAAGTTTTAAACTAAATCTCTTGTTAGCTATCAATTATTAATAATACTTTTTTGATAAAAAAAAATAATTATTTTAAAGGGTTTTAAATCATGCTTGTAGGTACAAACTCTATGATGAGGATACAAGGGTGAATAGTATGTTCAATTTTTTTTTATGGAATTCGTACTAAATGACATTTTTTTTTAATTATTCATCCATTTTTTTTAAATATATATAAATAAATTAAAAATGTCTCAATCTTTATACCTATATTATCATGTTGCTAACAAAAAAAGTATCCCAAAACAGAGTTACTCGTCATTTTATTACTTGTCAGTTATTAAATTTAATTAGTTAGCAACTGGTATGTCACAGGAAGTACAGGGAATTCAGCAAAGTGAGAGTCTAGAATATTGATGCTAAACAGCTTCAACTTTTTTTCTTGGACCTATCAGCATAGGGAAATTAAATGAATATATTTCGTAACATGTGAATAGTGAGATCCAAATACACAATTTTGGTGATGCACAACCAAAAGGTGCATATAATATGAAATACTAATGTGAAAGTTCGTTTCGTTAATTAATAACAGATTGAGCATGTCGTACACGCAAGTAACACTCAAGCATTTGTTGAAAGTAAGTAATCCAATTATAATTCTCTATATCCATCACTAAATCTAAAAAAATACATAGAATAAACATGCACAAACATAATTATTATCGATAATTAGTCAATTAAGTATGATGTGATTCAATATTTTCATTAATACATTTTTTCTTTTTTTTAGATTTAAATAATATATATATATATATATGAAAAACTTTAACTTAGATTAAATAATTTGAAAAACAATCTCCATGTTAAACTTGATTGAAAAAAAAAATTAAAATACAGAAAACACTAAAAGAAGTAGGAAGAAAATAGAGCAAAGCCGAAACATGTTATTGCATAATATGTTATCAAAGAACAACAATGATAGGATATATGCATAGAAAACATGTAAGTTGTAACCACCAAACTAGAAAATACAAAAAAAAAAATCAGGGATAAATCGTCTATAAACAAACTTCATGTTAGATAGTCTACTTTAAAATACACAGTATATAATTGAAATATGAAACACAAACTAAATAGTCTATCCAGTATATACTAGATTGTCTATCGAATTTTTGAAATTAATAATATAACATTTTACTTGATCGAACTTTTAAAATAAAAAAACTTAGGTGATTTAACATATTTCTTTTGCTTTGAGGTAGTAAGAATCAACAAAGATTTTTTTTTATCAGCAAGAAAAAATAAATAAATATGAATCACTTTAGGGGTGACTCAACCCTTATACAAACCATAACACAATAAGTCTCCACACCCCTTCTAAACAACTTAACCCTCACAAACTTAGAACAACAAACAACCCAACCAAAGGAGTAAACCTTACAAAAACTCACTTAATTGAAAACATACAAGTCACAGGATCAATGCACCACTCAGAGTAAGAAAAATGAACAGAAACAGTTTTAGATATTGATGGATTTGTGTCCTCCTCTTTTCGGTTTAGAAGGTGATTTGCGGAAGCTTCATGAATTGGAGATGGAACAAGGTCCTCCTAGGAGTGGTGGTGACCTTGAAGGTGCATGATAGGTAGGATTTGAGAGTGGTGAGGCCAACTCTACTTGGAAGGTGACGGTTTAGGAAGATCAAAAGCCTAACCTAGAGATTTTGGGCAAAGAGTGATATTGGCACAATTTTGGCAGCAAGTTCACTCATGTATTAATCTTGAATTTACATGACCCAAGCTCCTCTATATATAGCAAGAGTGGGCTGAATATGAAAAGAGAATTGGAGGGAAATTCAAAAGTGTTGGCACATGTGAAGTGGCACCTATTTCAGCCCATGTGAGGTAGATTCTAGAATGCTTCCATGTGCTAGAAACTCTAGAACCTTTCACCCACTCTAGGTTAAATGTGGGTCGGACCTAGGTTCAATTAGAAGTAGGAATTTCTAATTGAACTTAGGTTAACCTTCTAAGTACCACTTTGCATGTTTCAACACAATTACAAAAGAAGTAAACTATGTTACTTTTGACAAAAATGTAAAAACTATTCTACACTAGAGTTTATGACATGTAGAATGTGTCCTCTTGACCCCTCTTTGACCATAACTCTAGTGGTTGCCTCAATTTGATATTTTGGTGGCCTTTCAATGGATTGGTGTTGGGGCCTCTTCCATCAGATATTACCCAAGACCAAGCCTTTAATTGTGTCAAAGTGAACACTTCCGAAATGTGGATCACTCCACCTTGGAAAATATGTTTATTCCTGTATTAAATGAAGTACACTATGCTCATGTCTCTACTCCTATGAATTCTCCAAGCATGTCAATTCTAGCTCTAGAGATCTTCTCGGCAATTATTCTTCTTATAAAACTATCATACGCATAAGAATCACTATATATGAGAAAAGGTTAATTTCTTTTGTTAAGCTAAATGGAACATGTCACAAGGTCCATAACAACAATCTCAACAAAGAGGTGGTCAAGCCAAATATGCCAAATATAATCTTTTCAAATTTATATTGAAGAACAACAAAGTTAACATTATTGTTAGATAAACCAATCCTCTCTTTGGCTTTCTGATCCTGCAAAACACAAAACTTATAATTAAAGATCACTTCATATTTGAGGGCCAAAACAAGTTTGGAAACAAAAATAAGATTGATGTAATCGTTGCTTTACATCTCCATTCTTATTTTACTTTGATGTTTTTTTTGTGGTTTAATGGAAGCTTTTTGTGGATTCAATTGATGAGAAATTATGTGTAGAGAAGATGATTTTGATGAATGAAAGTTGAGGCTTAGAAGAGGTGAGGCCACCTTCTAAGAAGATCTAAACTAAATATTCACAAAGGTGCTAACTATGAGAGAGCTAGAAGACAAGTGTGTTGAAAGTTTGACAACATTTCTTTATCAATTATAATATCATTTACAAGTGTATTAACACCTCTATTTATAGCTTAATTTGTGCAAAACATTTAGAATTATTCCTTTACTCATAGCTTGACAAATGACTCTCTATAATTGGAGCAATTCCTCTTCATTCCTAACTCGACAAGTGACGATTTTGCATTAGATAAGGATGCTCTCAAATGAGGTGTTGTCATGTGGAAATACACATGTTGCATGCGTTGTCTAGTTGTATTCTAGTCGACTTCACACTTCTAAGTGTGTTGAAGATCTAAACTAAATATTCACAAAGGTGCTAACTATGAGAGAGCTAGAAGACAAGTGTGTTGAAAGTTTGACAACATTTCTTTATCAATTATAATATCATTTACAAGTGTATTAACACCTCTATTTATAGCTTAATTTGTGCAAAACATTTAGAATTATTCCTTTACTCATAGCTTGACAAATGACTCTCTATAATTGGAGCAATTCCTCTTCATTCCTAACTCGACAAGTGACGATTTTGCATTAGATAAGGATGCTCTCAAATGAGGTGTTGTCATGTGGAAATACACATGTTGCATGCGTTGTCTAGTTGTATTCTAGTCGACTTCACACTTCTTGCATGCCCTCCATGTCACGCTCCATGTGTGTTTTTAGACTCAATTGTAATCCTAACTAGACTCTTTTTTTCTTATATTTATCTTACTCTACTAGGCCCAATACATGACCCAAAAATAAGTTCAATACATGGCCCAAACACAAACCCAAATAAACCTACACAAATTTACATGCCAAAATAAACTTATACCATTCTATACAAATTTACAAGACTAAGAAGGTGAAAATGACTCTTAAAAATAGATATTCTAATTAAAGCTCAATTTTCTTAAATTTTCTTAATCCAAAGTTGTGGTGACTTGATGGTCTCCATTAGAAACTAAACTAAATGATATAATCCAATACACACTAGATTATTTATACAACAAAAATAGATCGTCTACCAAAATTTTGAGAATCACTTTCACTAGTTTTCATTTTCAAACTATATACAACTTATCTACACCACTATATTCTTCTACTAAATCAATGTTTATAGTTATGTAATGGATTACACCTAAATGATGCAAGATTAAGATATAATATATTTATAATTTTCTATCCCACACCTTAGTTTATTATATAAAAATACCTACTTTATCATACTCCTCGTTCTTTTGCTTCAGGAATATTGTGTAACTAATTGCATCTTGTATACTTGGTTGATTGAGATTGTGTGTAAAGAAAACATTAGTATAGTTTTAGTTGAATTGAAAATTTTGGTAAGTGGTAATTTGTTTTAAATAAATAATAATATATTAATATCATAAATTTAAATTATATGAAAACATTTATACACACTAGCTTCTTTCTACAATATAATATATATATATATATATATATATATATATAGAGAGAGAGAGAGAGAGAGAGATTGTATGTATACTTACATTTATATTGGATCTCCATTAATTGAATAATTCAGAAATGAATCACAGAGCTTCTATTATAGTTTCTTCTCCAAATAAGATTTTAACTTAGTTACCTATGTATGTCTCCGTTTATTCTTTTATCTTAACTATTTTTTTTTTCCGACGGAAAAAAAGAAGTCGATTTAGGATGCCTGTTTATAAAATTGATGACTATTAAGCATGGTAACATGCAGCAGAAATTTATCAGATAAAAGTCATGAGTTCATACCTAAGGTTGATATAACTTTTCTCCTGCTCCAATTACACCTATATATCTAGCTTTCTCACGTACACATGTCAATGTCACTAACCCTTGAGGAACTCTCGTGTGCATGCAAAACCATATCAGCTAGCTGTCAAAATATCCTAATGTGGATGCAAAATGGAAAATTCAGCTCTCAAATTTATCCTTAACTAGGAGATTAATTATGGTTCATTTTCGAAAATTCAGATTATTTTTCTTTGTAGCGTGTATCTTATTAGAGGGTCAACATGGAAATCATTTTGCTTAGAGAAATACTCATTTCAATCAAACATAGAAAGAAATTATTATCAACCTTTAAGACCATGAACTTGAAGTGAATAATACAACTTATTATTTGATCATAATTAACTTAACCCTACTTCTGCTTGTGTCCAAAGTAGGGATATTTACATATACGAAACAGTAGCAACATGTATATAAACTTGTATTCTTTTGTTTTTCAGTTGCACCGAAAGTGAAACTAAGGGCACTTTGTGTGAAGTGAAGCATTTCAACAAATGATTCATTAACCATAAAAGATAAAACTGGTGTAAATATATGGAATAGCAATTATGGCGAGCATTATATTGCGGGCAATGATATTGTGCCTGTTTTCAATTGTTTGTTTGTTAGGTAAATGAGAATTTGAAGCATATATAGTGCTCACTATAGTTTATACATCCATCTACACCTACTACCAGATCTAGAGGCTCTTTGAAACATTGTTATATTTCTTGGGGGGACACACTCACACACGAGATATTGGTCTTTTCTCAATGATAACAGAGCTAGTGCCTAGATGTATGACCAAAACCAATAATTACCATATATCTATTAAAGAAAAGCAAGTAACAAAAATTATGGTTCTTATTTTTTTGCAATGGCTAAATTAGAAAGCCTCTGGTGGGAAAAACAAAAGTGAGATAGAAGCACAGGTCCACAAAATCACAAGAATACCATAAAGTTAATTCTTCTAAGAATTTTTACTAAGAACAAATCTCTATCATCAAGCTTTTTTCATGGAAGAGAAAACACACTATTTGCCTACCTGGCTTCCTAACTACTAAACTACATCTCTTGCCTTTTTCTTGGTGCCCACTATATTTGTATTTTCTTGTGAACAATCCAACACTAACCTCTTCAAAAGTGTGGAGATCATGGAAGTGAGTTTTGTCTATTACTGAATAAAATCTTCAAATCTTCATCACATTTCTTGTCTCTCTAGCTTGTTTAGCAAAGCTGTGATTAGAGCATCCCTCTTCTCAGCCCTAGCTTCTTCTCTAATCCTCCTTTGTTCCTCCCTTTCTCTCCATCTTTCTTCCATCATTATCCTCTCATTCTCCAACACCTCCATGGCTTGCCTCCACTCCATCTCCTTCAACCTCCTCTCATTTTCCCTTGCCTCAAACGCTTCCATCCACTGTGCTTCTATCTGCATCTGTTGCCTCATGAACTCCTCCAAAATCTCCTTCAAACTGTTCAAACTGCTGCTACCACCACCACCCCCACTAGCTATCTTTGCCTTTTTCTTCTTTCTTCCCCCACCAGCTTCTGCACTCTCTTCATTGCCATCTTCTTCTTCATCCGATGAGAGCTGCGTCCCCTTGTTCTTCTTCGATCCACCCTCAGCTTCAGCCCACAGCATTCTCTGCATCCTTGCTGTGAAAATCGCATTGAATTCATTGTAAAATGGGAATTGCTGCCTCGTAGCTTCTTGCTCCATTGTTTCAAACCCCTTCATATCTCAAAAACGAAAATACCATTTAGTTTATATGTAAAATGAAACCTATAGATAAAGCTTACAACAACTAACAGCAGTTAGAACTTATTCAACACCCTTAACAACTATTTTATTGAAGTCTGTTAAGCTCGTGTTATTTTTTAATTAATTCCCATCTTTATCATGAGAGAAAAATGTTAATTTAATATAATTCTTATGACATCCAGAAAAATATAAGCATTTTACTACAATACTTAAATTTGTTTAAACTCACCAAGAAAAAAGATGAAGGGAGAGAGAGTATCTGAATAACAACACCAAAATCTTCAAATTTTCAAAAATACCATGAAGTTTTTCTTAATTTATGAAAGGCTAGGAGGTCATTCTTTTTTCCTTATAAGTTTCTGTAGAAACGGAAGCTGATGTACATATATAGGCAAGATTTGAACTATTTAGACTCTTATCAATTTGTGTAAAACATGGATTTTATTATTTCTTTTATGAGTTGAATACACACACACAGAGATAGATGAATGAACAATTATACCTTGTAGCGAGTAACAAGGTTTTTCCACTTGCACTTGCACTGCTCTGCACTTCTATGGTAACCCTTTTCCTTCATTCTTGTTGAGATCACTTCCCACAACTGCTTGTTCCTCTTAGTCTCCATGAAAGTCTGATCCAGCTCTGCACGAATCACGAGAAACTCCTTAGTCTCTTGGATGCTCCATTGGGGAAACCTATCAGTCACATCCACGTTGGCACTCGTATTCTGAGGCTGAAGCCTTTGTTGTTGTTGCCCATGGTGGCGATGGAGATGATGACCCTCCATTCAAATCGAAGAAAAGTGTGTGACTTTGATCGAATCTAAGTTATATTCTAGAAAGAATTGAAGAAGCAATCGTTGTTACCCCTCTGATCACACAGAAAAAGATGGATTTTTCTTTGGGAAGAGAGAGAGAGAGAGAGAGAGAGAGAAAAGAAGAGAAAAGAAGAGAAAAGAAAGGGTTATATACGGGGTGGTGGGAACACGAGACGAGACAGTTGTGTTGTAAATCGCGTTAAGAGGAAAAAGAGAAATTTGCTTTGCTCGACAAGGGTTTTTTTTTCTAGTTCTGTTACAGTTTAATTATAGTTCACATAATTTCATAACACAGTTATTAAATATTAATCAACATGATATGCTGTTTATTTTGAACAAGTAAAAAAAGTTTGGCAACATACTTAATCTGTTTGTTTAAGGATAGTCAAAGTCTAAAAGATCGTATTTGAGAAAAAAAAAAGGATTACAAGAATCATGGCTATGTTATTTTTATGTGTTCCTATTTTAGATAATAAAACAACAAACATATGTAGTTTAATATTGTTTTCGTAAAATACAAAGTACACACACAAAACAATTTGTCGTATGCAAATAAGGTTCCTAATAACATGTCTGAAAAAGGTTGATTCGCAGTAAATACATTAATATTTTCTTAAAAGTTGCAAATTTTATAAATAATATATATAATCTAATCACACCCATTTAGATGTTTCTCCAGTTATATTATATAGCATTTAAACATGTCCTCTTTCAATTATGGTGATGAATTGATAATGATGAAAATCCAAAGTGACCTTCTCATGGGACATGTTTGGATATAAAATAATGCTTATCCACTTTCATATTTGGACGAGCAACCTTGGATTATTTTTAATATTAGAAAATTTGGTTTCCCACTTTTTGAAATATATATAATCTATATTTGGAGTATTAAATATTAATATTTAGAGAGAGGTTTGGAATGATGAGAGGGTCACAGTTGCTAAACGGAGTGTGATCTGTCTACGCGGAAACGTTGATTTGTGTCTCTCTTAAACTATTTGTTTGGCCTTCGTTCCCATTGCGTCTACGCATCGTCACGCTGAGCAATGGAGCCACACTTATTCTATATGACCATGACCACATTACTTTCGTGCTAAGCTATTCTTTCTTTTTCTTTGCGTTTCTTTCTCATTCCTCATCTATTATTTTATCTCATACAACTTTACATAACTATAATATTCATTTCTAACAAAATGGATCACTGCTTATATTCTTTGGCATGCATAGTGATCCGATCGGTCATCGGTAGTCGATGACGTCAGCATCAGAGAACCACGTGGACCACTCGCAGGGTGACACGTGGACCAGGTGGCAGAGAGGTAGGGGGACGATCGCCAAGAGAGGTGATCGGTGGTCAGTAACCAAGTTACCACCGACAGATCAGGCGGCAGAGAGGTCGGGGGGTAGATCACCCAGAATGGTGATCGGTGGTCAGTAGCCAAGTGACCACCAGCAGACCAGTTCCCAGACTCGCCCCTAGAGGCAGAGCGCGAGCAGCGAATAAACACTGATCAGTCATCGGGTGTATTGTCATCGGGGTCTCGTGTTACACGCAGTTAAACTGGGACTGAGGTTCCCAGCGAGAGCGTTACGCATGGACCTCGCATGAGCACACCTCAAGGAATCATGCACGAGAGTGGCCTGAGGGAACTAGTAAGCCAGTCGGTGATTGGTGATTCCCTCAACCCATTACGTGCGTGTCATCCTGAAGGGTAAGTCGCCTACGCAGAGAGTAACGTTTGGTGAGTGTGCCTAGACCAGCCACACCCGACGTTCTCCTAAGAGTATGCAATTTACCCAGATAAGAGAAGCATCCTAAGTTACTCCGCAAGGGCGTAACTTAGGCAGACAACGAGAGGCGCTAGAGCCCTTCCAGTAAGTGACACGTGTGTGGTTAGATGTGAGTTGCAGGCCTCCACGTGTCATCATCTGAGAGGGGTGCGGTCCAGACAAAAGAGCACTCCGTACCGCTAAAGGTACAGACAGGCGCAGCCAAGCGCAGACATGCGCAGACTCTCACGCTCCCCATTGCTGATTCTGAAGGTACGCTTTCTCTGAAAAGCATGACAGGGTTCTGACACATGCCAGAAAAGCATAACAGAATTCTGTTATGCCCAGAAGCAAGGAAAGAGGGATAAAAGACAGAATCAGAGGGAGAGTGAGGAGAGAAAAAAAAAAGAGACAAGAAAAAACAGAGCGCAAGTTTTACACACACATTTTTTACTAAGTTTCCAGTTTCTGGTGGTTCTGTTGAACTAACTTGATCGTCGGAGTGCAAACGGCCGCTAGAGGCGCCGTCTGTGTATTTTGCAGGTCACACTTTGAAGTTTCTGAGAGAGAGAGAGAGTTCAGAAGGTGATTCTTCAGGAGACGCAGTCGCGAAGACAGGGCAGAAAGTGTTACGAAGCGATTCACCCACGTTCAAGTTGCCGGCAGGATCATTTGGCGCCCACCGTGGGGCCCGAGTGAATTGTTGTCCCACATATACCACAGTTTTTAAGCTCACCAGAGTTTTATCAGTTTCTCTGATAGAGAAGATGCCTAGAAACAGACAACCATCACCTGCGCCATCCGCTGACGAAGGAGCTGTGACAATGGCGCAGGTCCTGGAAATGGTGCGCACGCTGCAGGATAACGCTGCAGCGTCGAAAGTCGAACAAGAAAGGATGCAGATGGAGTTGGCTGCGTCGCAAAGCAGAAACGACGAACTGAATCGTGTCAACGAAGAGTTGAGAAGAACGCTGCAGGCGCAGAGGGAGCACGTCGTTGACGAAAGGGTGTCTAGGCAGCCTTCACCTCCAAGGGCATTCTTCCAACCTGGTGGGGGTAAAAGCGTCGTTCAAAGGGGTAGAAGACCCGGAGGCGCATCTGACGGCATTCCACACCCAGATGATGTTGTCTGGGGGCTCAGACGCTGTATACTGCAAGATGTTCATGAGCACCCTGAGCGGAATCGCCATGGAGTGGTTCGTGAGTTTACCAGAAGGGCATATCACATCGTTCTCTCAGTTCTCGAAGCTCTTCATCGAGCAATACATCGTCAACAAGGCACCTGCAGTGGTGTCCTACGACCTGTTCGACGTGCGCCAATACCAGGGGGAGTCGCTGAAAGACTACCTCAACCGTTTTGGAGCACAAGTGGTTAGACTACCAAGCAAAGATGAAGATATGCTTGTGCACGCGTTTAAGAAGGGAGTGCTGCCTGGCCCTTTCAGTGAGTCTCTCATCAGGAGCCATCCCAGCACCTTTGCAGAGATCCGACGACGTGCGGTGGCGCACATAGTGGCAGAAACAGAGGTTTCTGAGAAGAGGGGAAGCGCTGCACCACCCAGACCGCGTGGAGGGCAAGGAAAACCACAGCAAGCAAGGGTGCATGAGGCCAAATAGGGGAAGAAGGCGCGGGAAAAACCTCGTCCCTATGCACCAGGCAAAGACCAGAGTAAGGGGCGTGCAAGGGAGAATAACGCACCCCCGAGATACAACTTCATGGTGGGATTGGCGGATCTCATCGCCCTTCCTGCTGTAGCAGCAAGACTACGAGTACCAGAGAAGACAGACAAGGTACTCGGAAGGAAGAAGAATGAATGGTGTGAGTTTCATCAGGCCTTTGGCCATACACTTCATTCCTGTTTGGCGCTGGGACACCAACTGGCAGAGTTGGTGAAGTCTGGCTTTCTAGCAGATTACCTGCGTGAGCCGCAGGGTGATCGCGCGTCAGGATCCCAAACTGGAGAGCAACAGCATGAAGTCCCTGTGCATGGGGAAGTGCAGACGATCGCTGGAGGCTTCTCTGGTGGGGGATGCACAACTTCACAAAGAAGGAGATACACTCGATCTGTGATGGCGGTGGATGCAGTGAATGAGAGTCATTACCCTGAGGTGGACATTGTCTTCAGGAAAGCTGACCTACGAGACGTTGTCCCGCACGACAACGACCCTGTGGTCATTTCTCTCATCACAGCAGGAAGACGGGTGCATAGAGTACTCGTAGATCAAGGAAGCTCGGCAGATGTCATGTTCTGGCCAACATTCAACAAGCTACAGTTGTCCCCTGATCAGTTGAGACCGTATGCTGGTTGTCTCTACGGTTTTGCAGGGGATCAGGTAGAAGTGCGGGGATACATCGAGCTGAGGACAACGTTCACTGACGGAACGACAGCCCGCACGGAAAAGATAAAGTACCTGGTGGTGAACGCCCCTTCTGCGTACAATGTCCTGTTGGGGAGGCCAACGCTCAATAGACTGGGCGCAATACCATCGACAAGGCATATGAAGTTGAAGCTACCGTCGATGGAAGGGGCCGTGATAACCATCAAGTCGGATCAGGCTGAGGCGAGACGCTGTTATGAGAACAGCTTGAAGCAAAAAAGAAGTGTGTGCCATGTCACCACAAAACCACCACCAGGCGTGCGTGAAGAGCGATTAGCGGTCAGGGAGACACAAGGCGCTCAGAGGATGGAGAACGCTGCGGTGGGGGGCTCCCAGGTGGCCCAAGTCGAGGAAGAAGAGGAAGGCACGATCACTCCTCGCGAGTCAGGGATCGCGAGAGCGGTCATTGCCAGTGAGAGGAGGCCCCACCCAGCTGAAGGATGGGTCGAGGTGGACATCGGGGGAAGAAAATTCAAGCTGGGGGGATCCCTCATTGAAGAAGAGC
This sequence comes from Phaseolus vulgaris, assembly GCF_000499845.2. Taxonomy (NCBI): domain Eukaryota; kingdom Viridiplantae; phylum Streptophyta; class Magnoliopsida; order Fabales; family Fabaceae; genus Phaseolus; species Phaseolus vulgaris. The sequence continues at coordinate 47,737 of NC_023750.2, forward strand.
GAAGGCTGATCATGGGTGTGATTGAGAAGCACATGAATGCCTTTGCATGGTCATCATCCGACATGCCAGGAATCGACCCCGATTTCCTCTGCCATCGTCTATCAATGGACCCCATGGTTCGACCGGTACGGCAGAGAAGAAGGAAATTTAACGAGGAGAAGAGGAAGGTGATCCACGACGAAGCACAGAAGCTCCTTGACGCAGGGCATATCAGAGAAATCCAGTACCCCGAGTGGCTAGCGAATGTGGTACTGGTGCGGAAGGCAAGCGGCAAGTGGAGAATGTGCGTGGACTTCACTGACCTCAATAAGGCGTGCCCCAAGGATTCTTACCCCTTACCCAGTATAGATGCTCTAGTCGATAGCGCCTCCGGGAGAAAGCTACTCAGCTTCTTGGACGCTTTCTCAGGGTATAATCAGATCAGGATGCACCCAATGGACGAATGCAAGACCGCGTTCATGACGGAACGGTCTTGCTACTGCTACAAGGTCATGCCATTTGGGTTGAAGAATGCGGGGGCTACCTACCAGCGGCTCATGGATAGGGTGCTCTCGCCCATGCTGGGGAGAAACGTACACGCCTATGTAGATGACATGGTGGTTACGTCCCAAGAGAAGAAGCATCATGCAGCTGATCTGGAAGAGCTATTCGCCACCATCGCCAAGTATAGGCTAAAGCTCAACCCTGAGAAATGCATATTCGGTGTAGAGGCTGGGAAGTTCTTGGGTTTCCTCTTGACAGAGCGAGGAATCGAAGCTAACCCGGAGAAGTGTGCGGCGATCGTGGCGATGAGGAGCCCAACGACGGTGAAGGAGGTGCAGCAGCTCACCGGTCGCTTGGCAGCACTGTCCCGGTTTATGTCTGCTGGTGGGGAGAAAGGTCACCCATACTTCCAGTGTCTCAAGCGCAACAGCAGATTTCTCTGGACGCAGGAGTGCGAGGAGGCCTTCATTAAGTTGAAGGGATACCTGGCAAGCCCACCAGTCTTGCGAAAGCCCCAGGTAGGCATCCCTCTCCGTCTATACTTTGCTGTTACGGAGAGGGCAGTCAGTTCAGTCCTGGTGCAAGAGCAGGACCAGGCCCAGAGGCCTGTTTATTTCGTCAGCAAGGTGCTGCAAGGTCCTGAAACCAGGTACCAGGCCCTCGAGAAGGCTGCTCTGGCGGTGGTATTCTCAGCCAGAAGACTCAGGCATTATTTCCACAGCTTCACAGTGGTGGTGATGACTGATCTGCCTATCCAGAATGTATTGAAGAAACCTGATGTGGCAGGAAGGATGGTCAAGTGGGCAGTAGAATTGTCGGAATTCGATATTCAGTATGAGCCCCGAGGACCGATCAAGGGGCAGGTGTTCGCAGACTTCGTAGTCGAGCTATCATCCATCGCGACACCTGCAGAAGGGCTAGATTTCCGATGGGTGTTATCGGTGGATGGCTCCTCTAATCAGCAAGGAAGCGGCGCTGGGGTCATCCTGGAAGGGCCAAACGGAGTACTGATTGAGCAGTCCCTCCGTTTCGCCTTCAAGGCTAGCAACAATCAGGCGGAGTACGAGGCCCTGATCGCGGGAATGTTGCTAGCAAGGGAAATGGGAGCAAGAAATCTGCTGGCCAAGAGCGATTCGTTACTGGTCACCGGGCAGGTCACCGGGGAGTTCCAAGCAAAGGACCCCCAGATGGCAGCCTACCTGGAGTATGTGCAGCTCCTGAAGACGTCTTTCGCCGAGTTTGAGTTAGTGCATGTACCAAGAGAGCAGAACGCCCGAGCAGACCTGCTTGCCAAGCTGGCCAGCTCATGCAAAGGGGGGAAGCAGAGGACTGTCATTCAGGAAACCCTGAAGGTGACGCGCGCGTTTGTGTCAGACAACCAGGTGCTTCATGTATACAAGTCAATGGAGCGTCTAACGATCGGTCATCGGTCGTTGACTCAAGAGACGCTGAGAGCGCCGAGGGTGAGATCGCGACCCTCAAAGATCGGTGAGTCGATGGAGGTCCACGCGGAGAAGGAACCCCACACCTGGATGACGCCATACCGGCTATACTTAGAAGATGGTGTACTCCCGCTCGATCTGGCAGAGTCAAAAAGAATAAAGAGGGGTTCAAGTAAGTTTACTCTCATAGATGGAAGCCTATTTAGATTTGGATTTTCTCACCCTGTGCAGATCTGTGTACACGGCGAGCAATGCACCAGACTCATGTCTGAGCTGCACGAGGGGGTGTGCGGAAGCCATGTAGGTGGTCGCGCTTTGGCAAGTAGAGTACTCCGCGCGGGGTACTACTGGCCAAAGCTGAAGGAAGATTGCATAAGGTTTGCTCAGCGATGCAAACAATGTCAGCTGCATGCAGATTGGCACAAGGCACCCCCTGAGGAGTTGAGGTCCATCCATAGCCCGTGGCCATTCCATACATGGGGGATTGACATCCTAGGACCTTTTCCCCTGGCGACAAGGCAGATGAAGTTCCTCATTGTGGCCATTGAATATTTCACTAAGTGGGTGGAGGCAGAGCCGGTTGCACACATCACCGCACAAAAATTCGAACACTTCGTCTGGAAGAACATTGTCTGCCGCTTCGGAATACCCAAGAGGCTGGTTTCCGACAATGGCACCCAGTTCACCAGTCATCAGTTGAGGAAGATGTGTGAGGAGCTAAAGATACAACAGGTTTTCGCCTTAGTGGAGCACCCACAAACAAATGGGCAGGTGGAGTCGGCAAATCGGGTGCTGCTCAGGGGGCTGAAGCGAAGGCTAGACAAGGCCAAAGGAGGCTGGGCAGAGGAGATCCCCAGAATTGTGTGGTCTTATCACACCACCCCACAATCCAGCACCCATGAGACACCCTTCAGCCTTGTCTATGGGACAGACGCCATGATTCCTGTGGAGATACAGGAGAGCTCCCCCAGATTCTTGAACTTCGTTGCTGAAGAGTCCAATGAAGAGCGTAAGGTGAATCTGGACCTACTAGACGAAGTGCGAGAAGAGGCCAGAGTCAGTGCTGAAGCTGTGAAGAGAAGAGTAGAGCGGAGGCACAACTCTAAAGTGAGGCCCAGGCGCTTCCAGGAAGGTGATCTGGTGATGAGAAAGGCGCATCAGAATGACATGCAGAATAAGTTATCCCCGAAGTGGACAGGCCCGTACAGAGTGGTGGAGACATTAGAGAACGGAGCCTATCGCCTAGAGACTTTGGAGGGAGGAGCAATCCCCAGAACGTGGAACGCCACCCATTTAAAATTTTATTTCAGTTAAAATTGTACGGTAATGGCGTTCTCACGCTAAAAGGCACATGCTTTGTTTATGGTGGAAACAGTTGAACAGACAAGGGGGCACTCTTTTCCCTAAAGAGGGTTTTTAACGAGGCCACCCAATTAAAGAAAAATTTCCAGCATATAAAGTGTTCTCAAGTATTAAAGTTAAAATCCTCCTTGCCCCAGGTGCAAGTGCAGGTGATTGGTTAGGCCCTACTTGCCCTAAGCGCAAGTACTGGCACCGATCTAAGTCTTCCTCACCCCAGGTGTGAGCGCAAGCAGTTAAAGGTTTGAAAAGCCAGGGGTGCTAGTAAGACCAGGGGAGGGAAAGGAAAGGTTTTGACAAAACGTCCTTACCCACTTGGCATACACCAATATTGGCCCAGTAGGACTCTTAGTCCGAAACCCTTCTCACCCCAGGAGTGAGGCAGGGAATGAGCGACTCAACCCGCCAAAAGGTGATGACCTTGGGGAAAGTAAGAGGGGTTAGCGAGAAACACTTTTCTTTCCCCAAGACGAGGCATCACCTTGAGCGATCAGTGTCAAAGTCCTCTATGCACTTAGCGCTAGAGCGACAGAGAAAGCTAAGTAAGGACTAAAGAGCGATCACCGATGAGTCGTCAGTAATTGGCTAGTAGTACAAAGCAGCGCACGAGGACTGTTAAACACCAAGCTGAGGGAACAGCCAGTCGAGATCATGCAGATCGCGCTAAGCCTGAGTTGGTTAACACTTAGTCGCGCGCAAAGAGAAGTGAAGCAGATCGCGCTAAGCCTGAGTTGGTTAACACTTAGTCGCGCGCAAAGAGAAGAGAAGCAGATCGCGCTAAGCCTAAGCTGGTTGACACTTAGTCGTGTGCGAAAGGAAAGGCAAAGCCCAAGATCGCGCTGAACCTAAACTAGCTAACAGTTAGTCGCGCACATAAAGGTAAGTGGAGTCCAAAGAAAATACAAAGAAAATTGAGCAATTGAAACCAAGGTATATCACCAGAGATGTTCACACAATTGTCAGTTACAAAGAGTTGAATGGTGCAGAAACATAAGGTTACAAAATGAAACTTTGTACAGAAGAAGTCAAAATTACAGAAGGAAGAGATTCAGGGAGTAGGAGGCTTAAGTTTCCCATCTACCACCGAGTGATGAATGCTGAATTGCGCAAGGTCCAGTTCTGGAAGGACGCAGCGGACTTGCTCGAGCGCCAGCTCGAATCCATCAATGAGGGAATCGGCGCCCACGTTCATCAAGTCCTCTTTCTCCGCCTCCAGACTTCGCCTCGAAGCCTCTGCAGCATCCCTCTGCGTGGTAAGGGTGGCAAGGGAGGAGGCCGCCTCAGACAGCTTGCCCACTGCCTCCTCAAGCTTCTTTTCGGCGGCAGCAGTCGCCTCCTTGGCGGCCTTGAGCATCTCTACCCGCTGAGAATTCTGTTGGCGTAGGGAGGAGTTCTCAGCCTCTAACTCCTCCACCATCTGACTCCGTTCGAGCAAAGAGGAATTCTCAGCCTGTAACTCAGCCACCTTCAAGTCCAGGGGACCAACAGTCTGCCCCATCAAGATCTCCATCTTGATGGTCTCCTGGACCTGCAGCAAGTACTCCCTCCTGGCCTTCTCCACCATGCCTCGCATCAGCTCAACAGACCCCTGAGCGGCTTCAAGGTCACTGTGCAGCGACTCATTGTCGTGCTCAAGCTCCTTCACCTTCTTCTCCAGGGCTTTCTGCCTGCGATGCTGGGTGGAGAACTCCAGCGAGAGCACCACCTGCTTGGCAAGGTGTGCGTCTATCTCCTCCCCGCTCCAGTCGACGAGCTCCCCATTGCTGATGTGCTGTCGCACCATGGAGATAACTCTGCTGAAGTTCTCATGGGTGGCTCCAGTGTTGCTTGGGCGCGAGCCAGACCCACCATGTTCAGCATTGGCGGTGGAGATTGCCATTGGAGGCGGGGCACACTCTTTTTTAGCAGAAACACCCCCAGCAGAGTGAGCGGATGGACCAGGTGATTGGCCTGCTGGGGGAGAAGTTGGCGGTTGAGAGATTGGAGGCGATTTTTGGCCAGGAGAAGGAGGACATGCGGGCTCTGGGGCCGGTCGAGTAGAGGGAGAGGGAGGTGGTGAACCTTCCTCTACCTCTACCACCTCTATCCCTCCAGGCTGGAGAGACGAGACCCCCTCGGCTACTGCTTTCTTCCTCTGGCGGTGAATGAGGGGGGAGCCCGAGCTTTCCTCTTCCACTGAGGCAGCAGCAGCAGCAGGTACCAGCGAAGAAGCCTTCACCAGTCTCTTCCTTTTCTTCCCTTGCTCGGGCCTTCGGCTGGCGCGACCGAAAGCGGAGGGGCTTCGATTGGCTCGGTGGTGGAAGAGGAAGAGCCAGTCCCTTTGGCCGCTCGGCGTTTAGCGAGCTCCAACACCGCCAACCTCCTATCTTTCCCTGACATTGAATCTGCATAGGCAAGAAAGAGGGAAATTAGACAGCTAAGAGACGCAGGCAAGGTGAAAAGTATAAGAGCATGCATGAGGAAGTATAAATGTCCTAAGGGGCGGCAGAGAAAGAACTACCTATATATTTCTTCAGGGAAACCACATCAAACTCATCCTTGATGAGGCGAGCGGAGTCATACTTAGCCCCCAGGAGCAGCCCACACAGCTCGCGCTCGTAAGGGGCCATGGTCTCGAGGTCCTTGGGTTTCTTAAATTGAACCTGAGGAACCCAGTAGAGGGGGTACCCCTCGAGCAGATGAGGGCTTTGGGGGTGGTGGATATCATATAAAACCTGCCCTTCCAGTCTTTGAAGGACTGCTGGTACAGGCCCAGAAGCACCCGTCCAGCAACCCCGTTCAGGCTGACCCAAAACCTATCCCCTGGTTTCTTCGCCTCGAAGAAGTAGAGGAACACCTCCACCGAGGCGTTGTGCCCAAAGTAGTTGCACAGAATCTGAAACGCCCGGATGAAGGCCCAGGCATTGGGGTGGAGTTGGCAGGGCGCGACGTTCAATTCCATCATCAGCTCTTTCTCGAAGAAGGTGAAGGGGAGTCGCAGCCTCAACCTTTTGAAGATCGCGGAGTAAACAAAAACGAAGGGCACCCCATTGGTGGCCCTGTCGTCAGCGCAAATGGGCATCCCTCGGGGAGGGATGCGGACTCGGATGTGGAAGTCGTTTTCCCTGTCTATGGAACACGAGGGTTCATCCGGGTCGTGGCTCAGAAGCGAGTTAAGATGGTCCTCAGGTAGCAAGATGGACGTTTCAGATAGCAACGCCAGAGGGGCCCAGTCATAGACTTTGGCGTTGTCATGGAATGAAGTGACAACAGGCGGTGGCGAAGCTGGTGCACTCGCGGAGGGCTGTGCACCAGAAGAAGAGGCAAGGACGCGAGCGGTCTGCTTCAAGCGAGCCATCGAGAGATAGCTGCAATGGAGGAAAAACGAAGGGTCAGAAATAGAAAGGGAGAGAGTGATGGATGGTTCGGTGAAAAACAGAGAGGGGGAATGAGGAAGAAATGCCCAGGTAAAGGAGAAAGAAGGGGAGGCAGAAGCCAAAGCAGAAACATGAGAAAAACCCTAGCGCGGGTTGAGAAGAAGAAAAACAGGGAAGGTGAATGCATGATAACTAGAATGGTAAATGCAATCGGTAAAGATGACCAAAAAGGGGCCAAGGAAAAGAAAAGCCATACCTTTGAATGATCGTAGGAGTATAGGATCACAGAGAATTCGAAGAAAGATGGATGCGCAGAAGAAAGGTTCGCAAAGAGTTTGGGAGTCAAATGAAGAAGATGAAGGAACAGTGGAAGGGCGCGCCATTTTGAATAAGAGAAGCGCTAGCGACGCACAACGCTGGCCGTTGATGGTGCCACGTGTCGCGAGATTAAGGAAGGAAGCCCAAACGTTAAAGAAGCAGCACGTGAGGTGGCACGTGAGGCGGCCCCACTTGCCACGTGGACTGAGGGCACGACCACTTAGTCTCTTCGCTGAGAACGAGTTCTCGACTCGAGACTGGGGGGCTTGTGATCCGATCGGTCATCGGTAGTCGATGACGTCAGCATCAGAGAACCACGTGGACCACTCGCAGGGTGACACGTGGACCAGGTGGCAGAGAGGTAGGGGGACGATCGCCAAGAGAGGTGATCGGTGGTCAGTAACCAAGTTACCACCGACAGATCAGGCGGCAGAGAGGTCGGGGGGTAGATCACCCAGAATGGTGATCGGTGGTCAGTAGCCAAGTGACCACCAGCAGACCAGTTCTCAGACTCGCCCCTAGAGGCAGAGCGCGAGCAGCGAATAAACACTGATCAGTCATCGGGTGTATTGTCATCGGGGTCTCGTGTTACACGCAGTTAAACTGGGACTGAGGTTCCCAGCGAGAGCGTTACGCATGGACCTCGCATGAGCACACCTCAAGGAATCATGCACGAGAGTGGCCTGAGGGAACTAGTAAGCCAGTCGGTGATTGGTGATTCCCTCAACCCATTACGTGCGTGTCATCCTGAAGGGTAAGTCGCCTACGCAGAGAGTAACGTTTGGTGAGTGTGCCTAGACCAGCCACACCCGACGTTCTCCTAAGAGTATGCAATTTACCCAGATAAGAGAAGCATCCTAAGTTACTCCGCAAGGGCGTAACTTAGGCAGACAACGAGAGGCGCTAGAGCCCTTCCAGTAAGTGACACGTGTGTGGTTAGATGTGAGTTGCAGGCCTCCACGTGTCATCATCTGAGAGGGGTGCGGTCCAGACAAAAGAGCACTCCGTACCGCTAAAGGTACAGACAGGCGCAGCCAAGCGCAGACATGCGCAGACTCTCACGCTCCCCATTGCTGATTCTGAAGGTACGCTTTCTCTGAAAAGCATGACAGGGTTCTGACACATGCCAGAAAAGCATAACAGAATTCTGTTATGCCCAGAAGCAGGGAAAGAGGGATAAAAGACAAAATCAGAGGGAGAGTGAGGAGAGAAAAAAAAAGAGAGACAAGAAAAAACAGAGCGCAAGTTTTACACACACATTTTTTACTAAGTTTCCAGTTTCTGGTGGTTCTGTTGAACTAACTTGATCGTCGGAGTGCAAACGGCCGCTAGAGGCGCCGTCTGTGTATTTTGCAGGTCACACTTTGAAGTTTCTGAGAGAGAGAGAGAGTTCAGAAGGTGATTCTTCAGGAGACGCAGTCGCGAAGACAGGGCAGAAAGTGTTACGAAGCGATTCACCCACGTTCAAGTTGCCGGCAGGATCACATAGGTAGGATAAATTTCTTCATACTATTTTATAAAACAAATTCAAATTAGTTTCTCAATAAATTCAAATTACTATTTTTATGAACTAAATTAATTTATATACATATTTTTTATTTTTACTTTTTAACTCATTCGTAAGTTAAACTAGTGTTGACTTTTCCAATATTAATTTAATTAGGATGAGTTATAACTTTTAATATTTATTAAAATGGTATAATTATCTTTTTGGTCTCTCCATTAGGAGACAATATTCAATTTAATATAATAGTTTTAAAAAAAATCAATTTGGTCTCAAAGCTTTTTAAAAAGGTTCAATTTGGTATCTTCTATTAAGTTTCTACCAACGGCATTAACAGTTGATGACGTGGCGCACACACGTGGCGCACACAGTGACATTGGTTTGCACATGTGGACTGAACGAAATTTTAGGGTTTAGAAAGTTGAAAAAGAAGATTGAGGGAGAGGGAGGTAGAAGCGGCGATGATTGTGGTGGTGGAGCTAAGGGAGGGATAACGGCTAGGAAGCACCGCAAGTACATCTTTTATGTGAAGGCTGGAGGGAAGAGAGGAGGTAGTGTTAGTGTCATAGTGAGTTTAAGAAGATCTAACACACTGAATTTTGAAGAGAAAGGGGAGAGAAGGGTGTGGAGTGAATGTGGATGTGGTTGGTCTCTTGTGTTTGATCTCTCACCATAAATAAGAGAATATTGAGATGTTATGGACGTGGTGGACTCTCTGTAAGAAATTATGTAAATTAATTTCTATAGAGTGACTCACATGACTTAGAGTTTGGGTTTTGGGCCCAAATATGATTTAATAATAATAATAGAATAAAAAAGGCTCATTGGTTAATGTGAGAAATATATATCTGATGATATACCTAATGAAAACCTACATCTGATGGAGATTGGGTACTAAAGGCTATAGGGTTCTGTCTCTGCAAATAATAGTTGTCTCCCTGTTAACCATCACGAAAGTGTGTGACAAGAACAGAATTGCAAGAGATAGATTGGGATAAAGGAGATAAAGTAACTGCTCAATTATGATCACTCATGGATCAAGGTGAGTGCATATTCCTTCTTCATTGTATGTTTTGTGTGAGAATCATGATATGATAAGATCTATTTGTGAACATAATTGTATGTGTTCAATTTACGTTTATTCATGTTTTGACTTACATGTGGTATCAGAGCCTGGTTGCTCAATTTTTGTGATTCTCCATTAACGCTTCTCCAAAATCAAAGAACCCTAATTTTAAAAATATTCCCAATTTAAGAACCCTAATTTTAAAATATTCCCAATTTAAGAACCCTAATTTTAAAAATATTCCCAATTTAAGAACCCTAATTTTAAAATTAGGATTTATAGATTAAGATTTTCATTCCTCTATAATAGTTCCCTAATTGGGGTTGAAGAGGGAAAGTGAACCCTTTAGGCTAATGCATAAACATATGTTCTTGGTTACATGATTGTCTTCCAAAATAATCATGGATCAAGGTTTACAAAACGGTGGGTGAATGATGGTGCGCTTGGGTCCAGGTCCTCACGGAATTGAAATATGACCAAATGTTGGATTCAAAGAAATATAATATAATATAATAAAATGCATGAAAATAATCCAATTAGTGAATCCATGTATGAATTATTCTCTTCCATCATGAAATGCATGAATTCTTTGCTGCACCCCATATTAAAGTTTAATCAATTATTACTTTTCTGTAATTTAGGTTATGTTATAATGTAATTAAATTTACATTTAAATTAAACTTTAATTAATTAATTAAAAGTGAGTAACGAAAAATTATTTTCTGTTTTATGTATCATGTTTTAATGTAATTTTATTTGCATTAAATTAAAGTTTAATTAAAGTTTTAATGAAATTTTATTATGTTTTAATGTAATTTTATTTGCATTAAATTAAAGTTTTAATGAAATTTTATTATGTTTTAACGTAATTTTATTTGCATTAAATTAAAGTTTAATTAAAGTTTTAATGAAATTTTATTATGTTCATTAAATTAAAGTTTAATTAATTGACTGAGTAATGAAAAATTATTTTTCCGCTTTATGTATTTAATTTTAAATTGAAATTTTGGAATTACTTGTATGATGGATTTGTAATCATCAAAGTGATCAAATCTTTAAGTTTTATTTAATTCCAAATTATGGATGAAATTTTATTTCATATAATGATATTATTTATGGAATTATTTGTATGATAGATTTGTAATCACCAAAGTGATCAAATCTTTAAGTTTTATTTAATTCCAAATTATGGATGAAATTTTATTTCAATTAATGATATTATTTATGGAATTATTTGTATGATAGATTTGTAATCACCAAAGTGATCAAATCTTTATGTTTTATTTAATTCCAAATTATGGATGATGAAATTTTATTTCAATTAATGATATTATTTATAGAATTATTTGTATGATAGATTTGTAATCACTAAAGTGATCAAATCTTTAAGTTTTATTTAATTTCCAGATTACTGATAAATTTTATTCCAATTACCTATATAATAGATGCTAAATTATTTATATATATGGGTAAATGGAAATTCATTATTATAGGGCATTATGGATCACCCATAGGTTGATTAGTTGTCCTTATAATTAATGGATATGATTGTTGGTAGTGAGTATGTGTTATTAGTTTTGCTTGTATATCCAAAAATAACAAGTGTTTCTAGTTAATGCATACATCTTGCCAAATAAAGTTAATACTATTAGCATCATTATGTTTTGTGTATTAATGAATCTCCCAAAGGAGAACATTAGTATACATAGAATGTTTTCTGAATCTGTATAGTATGTTTAGTTTATGACTCAAAGTATTAATGTTAAGCATGTGTGATCAGGTATTGTTCTTGTATCTTTATGCGAATGAGCATAGCAAGTAATATTAAGTCTGCTCTTCCCAAAACTGATGGTGCAAAAGAATTTATGAAATTTGTGGAAGAGCGCTCCCAAACTACTGATAAGTCTCTTGTTGGGACATTAATGAGTATATTAACCACCATGGAATTTGATGGTTCTCGTACTATGCACGAAAATGTCATTGAAATGACTAATATTGCGGCAAGACTTAAGTTTATTGGATCTGGTACTCTTTATGATGGATTATATAGATTGAATCTCGATAAACTATATGTTGAAACTCTTATGACCTCGCATCATAATGTTGGCACTAAACGAAGTTTGGTGAATGAATGTTCTGCTTTCTTGTGGCACAAACGTTTGGGACGTTTGTGCCACATATTTCCAAGGAAAGAATGGAGAGATTGGTAAAGTATGAAATACTTCCAAGTTTGGATTTTACTGATCTGAATGTATGTGTGGATTGTATTAAAGGCAAACAAACAAAACACACAAAGAAGGGAGCCACGAGAAGTACTCAGCTTCTTGAAATTATACACACTGATATATGTGGACCTTTTGATGCAAGTTCTTTCAATAAAGAAATGTATTTTATCACCTTTATTGATGATTTTTCACGTTATGGTTATGTCTATTTACTGCATGAAAAATCGCAAGCGGTGAATGCCTTGGAAGTTTATATAAATGAAGTGGAAAGGCATTAGACAGAAAGGTGAAAATTGTCAAGTCAGATAGAGGTGGTGAATATTATGGAAAATATGTTGAAAGTGGACAACACCCTGGTCCGTTTGCTAAGTTCCTCGAGAGACGTGGTATTTGTGCTCAATACACAATGCCAGGTACACCACAACAAAATGGTGTTTCAGAAAGGCGTAATCGAACCTTAATGGATATGGTTAGGAACATGTTAAGTAAGTCAACTGTACATGTTTCATTGTGGATGTATGCTTTAAAAACTGCCATGTATCTGTTGAACAGGGTTCCTAGTAAGGCAGTTCAAAAGACACCTTTTGAATGGTGGACAGGAAGGAAACCCAGTTTGAGACACCTGCATGTTTGGGGATGTCAGGCAGAAGTTAGAATATACAATCCGCAAGAGAAGAAATTGGATGCAAGAACAATCAGTGGATATTTCATTGGTTATCCAGCAAGGTCAAAAGGGTATATGTTTTATTGTCCTACCCATAACACTAGAATTGTTGAATCTGGAAATGCACGGTTCATTGAAAATGGTGAAACCAGTGGGAGTAATACTTCACAAAATGTGGAGATTAAGGAAGTTAGAGTACAAGTTCCTTTAACTAGTACCTTTACTTCAAGTATTGTTGTTCCTAATGTAGTTGAGTCACTCAACGATGAAGAAGAACAACAAATTAATGATCATGAAGAAAAGAGTGAACCTGTAGTAGAACAACCACAAGAAATAGTATTAAGAAGATCTCAAAGAGAAAGAAAGTTTGCTGTTTCGAATGATTATGTGGTTTATCTACAAGAGTCAGAAAATGACTTAAGTATTGATAATGATCCAGTTTCATTTTCAGATGCCATCAATGATGATAATTCTGATAAGTGGTTAGATGCCATGAAAGATGAGCTTAAATCAATGGGATGTATGGGACCTTATAGAATTGCCAGAAGGATGCAAGAGAGTCGGGTGTAAATGGGTCTTTAAGACTAAGCGTGACTCTCATGGCAATATTTAACGTTACAAGGCCCGACTTGTTGCCAAAGGTTTTACTCAAAAGGATGACATTGATTATAAGGAAACATTTTCACCTATTTCTAAGAAAGATTCCTTTAGAATTATCATGGCATTAGTAGCTCATTATGATCTTGAGTTGCATCAGATGGATGTCAAAACTGCCTTTTTGAATGGGGATTTAGAAGAGGATGTTTATATGGACCAACCAGTGGGGTTCATTGAAGAAGGAAAGGAACACATGGTGTGTAAACTTAGGAAATCAATATACGGGCTTAAACAGGCTTCTAGGCAATGGTATCTTAAGTTCAATGATACTATTGTGTCCTTTGGGTTTAAGGAAAACATCGTTGATCGGTGTATATATCTGAAGGTCAGTGGGAGCAAGTTTATATTCTTGATTCTGTATGCTGATGATATCTTGCTTGCAACTAATGATCTTGGTCTATTAAGTGAGACTCTCTCTAATAACTTTGAGATGAAATATATGGGTGAGGCATACTATGTGATAGGAATTGAAATATTCCGTGACAGATCACAAGGACTGTTAGGTTTGTCTCAGAAAGCATATATTAATAAAGTTTTAGAGAGATTCAGAATGGATAAATGTTCGACATCTCCTGTTCCAATACAGAAAGGAGACAAATTTAGTCTCATGCAATGTCCAAAGAATGACTTGGAACGGAAACAGATGGAGAATATACCTTACGCATCTATTGTTGGGAGTTTAATGTATGCTCAAACTTGTACACGACCAGATATTAGTTTTGCAGTTGGTATGCTTGGTAGATACCAGAGTAATCCAGGATTGGATCATTGGAAAGCTACAAAGAAAGTTTTAAGATACTTGCAAGGAACGAAGGATCACATGCTTACTTATAAAAGATCTGATCATCTTGAGGTGATTGGATATACAGATTTAGATTTTGCTGACTGTGTGGATACATGAAAGTCTACATTTGGTTATGTGTATCTTTTAGCCAGAGGAGCGATTTCATGGAAAAGTGGGAAGCAGTCAGTCATTGTTGCGTCCACTATGGAAGCTGAATTTGTGGCATGCTTTGAGGCCACAGTTCAGGCTAATTGGTTGCGGAATTTTATTTCAGGACTTGGAATTGTTGACAGTATTGCTAAGCCGCTGAAAATTTATTGTGATAACTCCACAACAGTCTTCTTTTCTAAAAAAACGACAAGTATTCCAAAGGTGCTAAACACATGGAATTGAAATACTTTGTCGTTAAAGAAGAAGTTCAGAAACATAAAGTGTCAATAGAACGTATTAGCACTGATCTTATGATTGCTGACCCTTTAACAAAAGGGTTACTGCCCAAAACATTTACTAGTCATGTTGTAAATATGGGCATTATGTTACTAGTGAATTATGAATGTTGTTATTAATACTTATTTTACACTTTGAGCTCATTGATAAATAAAGTTTTTGAAATTTATGTTGTTTTCTACTTTATGTATATGCATGCAAATTATGTTATTATGTTGTGGAAAACAAATTATGTTGTTATTGATGACAATGACATTATGTTTGAACCTATTATGGATTTCTCACTATAAAGTCATATTAAGGAGAAAGAATGATATAGTAGTACATGGAAGGAAATGTGTTGATTCAAATGACATGTAACCGCCATGACTCTTATTATTTCTGTATTCTTGATTATGAATAATGATAGAACCAATTTATGTAAGGCCTTTTAAATGCGCATTTATGTCATTATTAAATCATGAAAGTATTATAACTCATATGAGTCAAGTGGGAGAATGTAAGAAATTATGTAAATTAATTTCTATAAAGTGACTCACGTGACTTAGAGTTTGGGCTTTGGGCCCAAATATGATTTAATAATAATAATAGAATAAAAGGCACATTGGTTAATGTGAGAAATATATATCTGATGATATACCTAATGAAAACCTACATCTGATGGAGATTGGGTACTAAAGGCTATAGGGTTCTGTCTCTGCAAATAATAGTTGTCTCACTGTTAACCATCACGAAAGTGTGTGACAAGAACAGAATTGCAAGAGATAGATTGGGATAAAGGAGATAAAGTAACTACTCAATTAGGATCACTCATGGATCAAGGTAAGTGCCTATTCCTTCTTCATTGTATGTTTTGTGTGAGAATCATGATATGATAAGATCTATTTGTGAACATAATTGTATGTGTTCAATTTACGTTTATTCATGTTTTGACTTACACTCTCTTGAATCATTTTCTATTTTCTTGTCATTTTTTCTAATCTATCAATTTTGTGGTAAGTATCTTCACAAAAAGATACATTTGTCTAGACAAGATAAAATTATAATTAACAGCAACCAAAACACTTCATGATTTCAAATATGTCATGTTTAATGTTTTCATATATTTTACTATGATTATATAAACATAAATATGTCAAGAACATGACATTATGTTTAGATGAGAAGGATTAGAATAAAGAGTAACACAAAACTGCTCAGCATTTGTTCTGATATCATATTTCTTAATCATCTTTGTTTAAAGTCCTACACCTAGTTATGGAAAACAACTATGTGGAAAACATAATCATCTTCCTAATTTTTTGTTAGCATGTTAAACTTGATACCAATGTTCTATTCTCCAAGTCTTGATAGCAACTTGTGTTTCCCTATGACAAATTATTTGATGGACAAAGTTAAACAATATACAAAAAAGTTCATTAATTTTGTTTTTGTTGCTGGATTAGATGATGATTGATGAACTAATGAAGCAGAGATCATAATGTTGGGAAAAAAATAGATCTACCATTCCTACTCTCCAATTATGGCTTTAAATGCAAGATACGACGACTCCGCCTCCGCCTTCCTCCCCCACAATCTTCTTTCTCCAATTTTGTTTATCCCAAACCCTAAAATTGCGTGCAATCCACGTGTACAAACCAATGTCACTATGTACACCACGTCATCAACAATTAACGTCATTGGTAGAAACTTAACGGAAGAAACCACATTGAACCTTTTTAAAAAACTTTGGAACCAAATTGATTTTTTAAAAAACTACTATATTAATTGAATACTGACCCCAAATGTAGGGACAAAAAAATAATTATACCTACTAAAATTAATGTTAATTTAGTTAACATTAACAATTTTTATTTATTTAATTTAATATCAACGTGCTCCGCATTATTTTTTTTATTTAAATTAGTATTGATTTAACTAATACTAATATAATTTTAAAATATTTATTCAAATTAGTATTATAAATACGTTCTTTTCTGGATAAATATATTCATATTTAAATATGTCTCTCATTATATTTTTTTTCTCTATCTTTAGGTTAACTTATTTTCTGATAAGAAAGTCACACATCAACGTAGTGTTGTTGGAACATGATAGTTTATTATCATAATTATATTATATATTTAACATGAAGTATAAAATAAGTTAAAGTATATTTACAATACATAATATAACTTATAAAGTAATAAATATATTGTCTCAAAAGGTAAAAAAACCAACTCTAATTGTATTTTTGTGTTGGTTTTGTGTGGGATTTAAAACATATGCTTCAAATGTGGAAGTTAATTTTTTTTTGCGTCGGCCTGTGGCTAATAGTGTGGGCTCAACCCTGATCGATGCTAATAGTGTGGACTGAGCCCTGTTAACTGGAAGCTAATAGCCAGAGTCAAGCCATAACTAAGTTAAACGTAGTATTGTTATTCCTTGTGATTAGGGAGGGTGTAGTAGACGCTTCACCATAAAATGGAAAAGTCTAAAGTGGGATAGGTCCTCGCTAACTTTCAAAGACTTTCAAAATGGGTTTTGACCTCCACAAATCCTCCTTCCTACAACTTCTAAAGTACCTCAATCCAAAAGTAGATAACCCATGAAAATGCAACACGAACTCAACAATCAACAACTAACTAAAGCGAAACCAAATCGAAAATAAAAACTAGGACCAAAACGAAAACAAAAATGTACTTGTGATTCATCTCCAAACTATGTAACAACTTACTACCTCACCCCATAATCACTTTTGCAAGATTTGATACCACAAACGCAGTTAATTCTTCTAAATTCTGCTTACCACCATGCATAACAATTAACAAATGGAGACCAACCAATGTGAGCAAGAAGAAATCCAAGCACCAAGCAATGGAAACAACAATTAATGGAGGCATTGGGAGTAATGCAGTGAATAATTTTCAACAATTTTTAGAGAACAATGAAAAACCACGAACGAGCTAGGGATTTCAACAATTTCAAGCACCAAGAAATGGAAGCAACCATCAATGGAGGCACCAAGAGCAATGGAGTCATAAATAGAGTGCCAGTTGTACCCTACCTTAAAGCTAGCGCCAGTTTGGCCCTAGCCTATCCTCTTCACAAGTTATGTTCGCTAGGCCCTAGCTTGTCCTCTTCACATGTTACGTCTTCTAGTCCTCTTCACATTATGAGTCGGCCAGACCCTAACTTCTTCTACCTTAAAGCTAGCGTTGACCTGACACAAGTTTCTCCTCTTCACATGTTGTCTTAATTTAGTCCACATACACGTTTTCTATTCCATTTCTGTCAGTGTAGAGTCTGCATGGCCGACTCTAAGCATTATAGTTGTTGTAGTGTCCAATTAGAGTTGTGTTAACCGACTCTAAGAACGTGTGTTGTTTGGTCGTCACTCTCTTTTTATCTCTAGTTTAGTATATTCTTGTAGTGAACTTTATATTTAATAATACTTTATTTTGGTTATAATTAATTTATATATATATATCAAAATTTTGTGAAATATTTAATATACTTTAATTACATAATATTTACAATATTTAGGAAATTATAAAAATATCTTATAATTTAAACATTAATTAAAAATTTAGTGATAGAATAATATCTCTTTAGTCAACATTATTTACAATCACCTTCATGTTTATAATTTTAGAAAATTCACAATCTTTGAAACACAAATCAAATACTATTAATTAATTCAGATCAACTTTTACTCATAAATACTATTAATTAATTCAGATCAACTTTTACTCATGAACATGCATTTTTAATGAACACTAAATATCTATCAAATAACTATAATAGAAATGTGGACCATTACCTATATAATTTATCAAATAACTATCATTTTAGTTTAGTACGTCAACATGTAAAAAGTTAGAAATGACAATGTGGGATGGGTCATGCAAGTTAACTCGTAACTTGTTACAAAAAATGTGGGGTGGACTCACTATTTTAGTCCACCGACTCGTTTAGGCTCACTCTACAAAAAAAAAATACCATACCTCACTCACCCATTATTATTACAGTGTGATCTTTATTTTTATTTTATTTAAAAAAAATGAATTTAATGTACTAAAAAAAGGTGTTTTATTTTAATCATCTAAATAAGTTAATATTAAGAGTAATAGTGGATATAGTTTGAAGTAAAGTCTTATATTTAAAATTTGTTAATAAAAAAATAATATAAAAAAGAGATTTTGTTAAAATATTTTGTAGTAAAACTTTGATAAGATACTCATATATATTTACATATATATAAAGGGAAAATATATGCAAAATAAAACTTTAATTGTTTTTAATCAAGTCTTCTAACAACCCTCGTACTTGAATCCCTTTATATTTTTATCTTAATTGAATGAATTAAAACAGGAATGAAATTTTAATTTTTTTCAACCACAAAAATATATATTTTTATAATTAATGAAATTTTTATTTAAAAAAAATATTTTTCTTACACTGGCTATAGGTCCGCGGACTACCTCATATACAGGACGGACCAATGAAATGAGTCTACACTCCTTATGCGGACAGGCCAAACTCATCCGCATGTCATTAAGATATATAACAGGATGTAATTCTCACTTTTTTTTTATATATATTTGATAATTACATCAAAATTTATTTGTTTCAAAAAATTAAATTATCACCCATTAAAAAATATTTACCCTAATATATATACCAATGGGTGTGTTTCAGGGTGCGTATACTTTTGTATTGGGTGGTAGCTAGCTTAATATAAAAAGGGTACTTTTATTGATTTAACCTATATGAATAATAATTTTATATTTATAATTATTGACGTCAGTTTTTGTTAACATTGAAAAATAAAATAAAAATATATTTTAATATATTTTTAAAAATATGTAATATGTTTTGATTTTACTCTATATAAAATAGTATACAATAATTTTAATTTAATATAAAATAGTATACAATAATTTTAATTTAATATAAAATTTTATACATATAATTTATGCGCTCAAGACTTTCAATTTAAAATTGAATTTTTAAGAAGTATGATACAATAAAAAAAATATTAAATAATATAATAATTTTTTATTTTTTTATAAAAATTTTCATGTTAAATATCATTATGAAACTTAACATCTCATTTAAGCTGACACGTCAAATAACAAAAATTATATGTCATCACATAAAAAAAATTATTAAAAAAGAAAAAAATACAAAAATATGGAAGATTAGATACAAAATTCATATGTTAACAAACATGATACATAGGCCCGATAGCGAGTGGCACAATAAGCCCAACAAATACTCGCTAGGATAGGCTCGAAATGACTCTGATACCATATTACGAAGTGGACTTTAAGCCTAACTCAACCCCATAAAACCGGCTCAAAGGGTTGAGGTCTGCACCCATTTATATATTATGAAATGTCCTTATCTCTAGTCGATGGGATCTCCTACAATAGGTAGACTATATCTATTCATAAATAATCTAAAAAAATATTATACGGAAGTGTATTATACAAATAATGTAATATTTAATACATACTATAATTTGATTTTTGCATTTGTGGAAAACACTATAACTTTTTTTTATATGTAAATATTTTGCAGAGAAAAAAAGTATTCATATTTACTTACTGGTAGATTAATATTAAAATAAATTGTAGATTCTACATGATAAAGTTTATATATAATTTTAAAAAAATCATAAAACAAAAATAGTTAAATTATAAATGAGCTAAAGAGATTAAACTCATACTTAATATTCTTTAACAAGTTTAATTGAAGTTTTTAATTAAATAAGTTAAATTTGACCCGTCAACTTTTTTATAAGTGAATTTATTTTAAAAAAATTGAATAATCGAAAACTTAATTCGGTTGTTTAAACCCCAACCATATGTTATTATAATTAGTTAAATAAATTATATGATAATGTAAATGAAAAGTATATGCCAAAAATATGTGATTGGCCACACACGTGTTAATATAAAAGGCATGTCTCAAGGAAAACAGCTTTATCATCTCATTGGGTTAAGAAGGTTGAAATTGTAATTTGAAAATGCTATAAAATTATTATTTTTTCATAAGTTATAATTTGTTTGACTAAATAATTTAAATTGATCTTAAAGACAGTACAAATATGATACTAAGAAATAGTATTAGATTTTTGTTAGTGGGAAAGTATCCTTCTGAGAAGGACACCTCAGTGAAACGCATTATTAGAAATTTATGACCACACTGGGTCCCACATGAAAATCATGTTTAATCATTAACCAACATAATTGTATGTGACAAACATAGGAGTCGGCAATGTAAACTAAAAAAAAGTATTTAGTGTTTCAAAGTTATTGGTAAATAGCATAATCATAAATATTTATATTTATTTTAGTATCATAAAACAATACAACTTTAATATAAAAAATAATAATTTTAGTAATTTAATTTAAACTTTTTTTATTAATAGTTGAAGTTTTTTATCAATAATAAATAAATAAAATAAAATGAGACACTTCAGGAGTGTTCAACCTTTATACAAATAATCTCAACACAAGTTTTTCATCACCCAACCAGTTGGGGATTTAACAGACATTACAACACATCAGTTACATTAACATACCATAACAAGATATAAGTGCACATCAGTACACAATTACTTCAATCCTCCAAAAGAACACATTTTCAGGACAAGACACAAAAGTCTAACAACTAAACACAGTCTTTACCAGCAAACGGAAGTAAACCAAACATTCAAGCGCCAAACTCATCAAACTAACCATGTGTGAGGATATAGAAGCCAAAAAAACTTCACAAAACACACCACTTCTTCCAAATCTACACAAATGTTAAACAAAAATGACTAAACATGAGTCTCTCAACTATATCATATAACATAAAGGTTTCAAACACCAATCCCAATAGGATAAAAATCAACTAATAAGTCATATTTTTCGTGAAGGAAATGTGTGCGTTGATAAGTTGGCTAATTTAGGATTTATTCATAGAGAATCTTTTCATTAGTATAATAGGTTTCCATCTAATTTGTTCTTAGAATTCTTTATGAATATATATAGTCTACCTATGTATAGTTTTTGTTAACATATCGGTTTTGATCTAGTTCTCCCATATTTTTGTATTCTCTTTCTTTTTTCTTTTTTGTTAATAATATTTTTTTTATGTGATGACAAATGATTATTGTTACTTGAGGTGTCAGCATAGTTGAGATGTCAAGTTGCACAGTGATGTCTAACATAAAAGCTTTTATTTAAAAAAAACTAGTGGAAACACATACCCTTTATCCGCATTTTTTACTTTTATTATTATTATTATTATTATATGTATATTCTTATATGTGTATTTGTATCTTTTAAATATCAAATATCACTAAGAAAAAATAAGATAGAAACATTTACTCTCATCAGCTATGAGTTTCAACATACAATTTTAATAATTAAGTTACATTAAAAAATATATTAAACAAATTCAAATTTATAACACAATGAACATAATTATATTAAAGCAATTATGTCATTTGTTTCATTCTCAAGATTTGTAAATCACTAATTTTGATTTGTTACTAATATAAAACTAAAAGAAGAAGAAAAGTAAGATGAGACCCTTCAGTAACAAATCCTAAGAAAATATTTATTTTCTAATCTTTTTCCTCTTTTCTACAACAATAGCGTATTCGAAACACATTCATCCTCTCCATCGGCGCCCACATCAACAATGACATCAAAATAACTTGTACCTGTGCAAAAATCTGAATGCTCTTTATTCAAGTAATAGTTTGAGATATTGCTTCTTTATCTTCTTCCTCTTCTGCCTCCACTTGTTGTAAGAAAATGAAAAACAAAGTAAAAAGAAATAAAAATGAGGAGTATTAACAATTAAACAGGCAGAATTTATACAACTTGTATTGATTGATCAGAACAAAATAAATGATAATGACATTGGTTCAATAAGAAATATCTTTAGATTGGCGATAATAAAAAAAATTTGTGGTTTATATCAACTTTTATGTTTTTTTTTTCTTTTTCGGTCTCTTTTTATTAAACTTCTTTCAAAGTTTTCTTTTATACTGTGTAATTTTTTTTTCGTTTGAGGGAGTTAAAATAACTGCCCATCAAATTACATTTAATTTAAAATTTTATTTGATTCATTGTTTTCAAATAAATGTAGTACATGTCAATCAAACAGTTTTTTTTAAAAAAAATTTAATATTAATACTTTTTAGTTTTAAATTAATAATAAAATAAAAAAATAAAAAAATATTAATATAAAAATAAAATAAAAATAAATTTATGTATAGAAAAAACAGTTATAATGATAAAGTCCCAAGATATATAGATATATATATATATATATATATATATAATAATTATTAAAGACCTAAACATGTATCTAATTGTATTAGTTATTAATAAATTTAAATAAAACTAATAAAATAAAGTTTATTTATAAAAATATGATAATATGTTAATATTTATTGTAGTAAAATCACGGTTTACGAGAAAGTTATTTATGTTTAAAACAATCATATTTTTTTTATAGAATTATTTGTTATATTACATATTAAGAAAGTTAGAAATAAAAGCTGCAAAAAGTTTATTTGATGCGTGTTGTTTCTGTTAGTTGGTGACGTGAGAGAGTGAGAGAGAAAAGGACTTTGTACTGTTGATGAAGTTGGATCTCCCAGATTTATCAAACATTGCATTGCACTTTAATGGATTTATGGAACCTGGCAAAACACGAATTTCGAAATGCAGAAGAAGAGTTATAGTTTCTTTTTCTTTTTCAGTACATTAACAATCAATGCATTCACTCATCCTTTTATCTATTCATTTTTTTTATATTTTCATAATGTGAAATCTATTTGTGTTTCTTCAAGTATATAATAGTTTTTTTTTAGTTTTATAATTATAATGATTTTTAAATTTTAAATTAATTTATTTTAATAAATTAAGTTAATATATTTTCTTTTGTCAAATTAATGTTATAATAATCTTTAAATTTTATCAAATTATTTTAAATATTTTCAATTTATTTTTTCACAATAATGATAAATAATATAAATAAATAATAATATTTCATAAGTTAAAAAGAAATGATTATCCAAACTTACTTTTGGTTCTATGATTTTATCGGATATATTATTTTTCTTGCAGTTTTTTTTATTAATATATATATATATATATATATATATATATTATTTAGGTTAGTTGTTTTTCTTATTGTATTGGACAAAGCGTTTAAGGCTCAGTGTTCAGAGGTTGGATCTCGGTGAATGGAACTGACAGGTTAGTTCGGCTGTTGGGTCAGTAAAATGGATCATGTGATTTGGTCCAGTTTGATCATAAACTCATTGTGGCATAAGTTAACATTTTATACCGCCACTAGTAAAAGGTATTTTTAAACCTAGGGGTACACATATCACATATGGTGTCTAGGTTAAGTAAATGTTTCTTTTAGTTTAAGTACGTGTGTTCTAAGGCACATATGGGCTAAGTTGCATGCATAATAAAAGATATCATTGCACCATGAGTAGAGTCCCCACGTAGATAACATTGCACCATGAGTATGGTGCCCACGTAGATAACGTTTCACCATGAGTAGGGTGCCCACGTAAGCATAATATTCCTCTGATGTTGGCGCATAAGTTGGTGCCCTGCTCGCATGTGATTGTTCTATTATTATTTTATGCACTCCTTAGACATAAGATTTATTTCTGTTGCAACATCTTGAGAAAATACGCCTATAAACAGAATGTTTTCCTGTTGAGTATGCTTTCAGTCGAGATTAGATTCTCATGAGAGAAAGTTGTTATAAGAGATAGGCTATAAAAGGGGCTTGAGACCCTAAGTAAAAGTAAGTTGTTTCTGAGACTGAAACTAAATACTTCTTAAATTCTAGTAAGCCCTTATTGACTTGATCGTCAGAGTGCAATTAACAGGTAGGACCCCCTCTGTTTCAACAGAGCCACGTTCCAATGCAACAAGAGATAAAATAAATTTTTAAAGAGACAGACGGAGCTAGAGCTTGTCACCAGAGTCAACAGGCGAGCAAGTCAACCGGCAAGAACCCTTATGTATATATTTTGGTCTAGTTTCCATACACTGATTGAATGTGTATTTCTTTTTTAAATTCACGATAATGGTTGATGTCCTACTCGAATTTAGAGGATCGAAGGGCCGACAAGGCACACAACTTTTGATTAAAACTACAAAGTAACAATCTTGCTGATTAATTAGGTTAATTTGGAATTAAGGGTAGTAAAGCATCATTAAAAATTTATTGGGTCCGATTCACTGTCATTAAGTAAAGAGCTATAAATAAGACAAAATTCTCATAGTAAAATGTGACTTTTCTAGTTCTAAATCCACAAACACGTCAACATTCCAACTGAATTGAACGTTAGAATGTTTTTACATATACTCCGCTCCTTAGACTTGACGAATGAATAACAGAAGAAGACAAGACAAAATATATTTTATAGAAAATATTTGATGTTTGATATTGTAAAAAAAGTTAATATATGTTCGTTTTTGTCATTTAGAATTTAATATCTAGTAATATATTTTATCCAATTATAACATAAAAAAAATATTTATTAACTTAAAAATTTATTTTGAATAACTAAACACAAAGATAAGCACTGATCATCAATTACTTTCTTCCATAGATTATCAACGCCGTTATAAAAAAAAGAATAAAAATATTTAGATAAAATTCAGCATCAAAAGTGTCATTTTTTGAAGATAAAAAATGAATCTACTCAATTTTGAACTTAATTTATTAGTTTTTTATTTTGGATTTTAATAACTGAAACAAAGGACTATATATAGAATAGAACTTTTATTTATTAAAGTATTGGTGAGGAATCTTTAGTCAGGTCATGAATTCATTGTATCACATAGAAGGGGTAGTTTTGGGAAGAATAATACAGGAATGTTTGTAAGGAAAACATAAAGATTTTAGAAATTTTTAAAAACTATTTTTTATTTTAAAATATTTATGTAAAAGCTGATGAGGATGAAAGAGACAAAGAATGGCCAAGGACCATGACCTATTTGGGTGTATATAGAGACATATAAGGTCGCCAAAATGTTTGAATTGGATTTTGACGCTGCAATTTCAATGTCTATCTTAGTCTCCGTTGTTCTAGTTGGAGCAGCATCGTTCCCACTTTCATTTTCTCTTCTCCACTCTCAGCAAATGGTTCATATATTTATATAAAATATGATACACGAGATTTGAGAAATATTCGATACAAATAAATCACGAGATCATCTTTAATGTAAAATCTTAAAATAATCTTTAATCAAGACTTAAATTCATATTTATAATTCTAACAATTTTTTCATCCATCAACTAAATGTCTTTTATGTTAATACATTTTTTAAGAAATAATATTTTTATTTTAAATACTTCAATAATAATATTTATTTATACCACTGTTTAATGGAATATTATACTTACTCAATTTCTTAAATAGAAAAAAATTCACTGTCATATAAATTATTATTACTTTGAATAGTAACTAATTTAAAAATAAAAAATAATTATTTATTTATTAAATTAAATATTATTTTATAAATTAAAAATTATTAATATTTAAAATAATTTTTATTATTATAAATTTATAAAATAATTTTTAAATTATATTTAACATTAATAACTACTTTATAGATAATGTTAAATACTAATTTAAAATTTTTATAAAATTTTATTTCTATTAAAACTACTTTAAAAAGTAGTAATTTTTTAATTTATAAAATAATATTTAACTTAATTAATATAATAATTAATAATTTTTTATCTTTAAAATTAATTATTTTTTAATAATAGTTTTGTCTATTACTAAAACACATATAATAAAAAAAAATTGATAGAGATATAATTACAATTATAACCAAAACTAGCTGAAACATTCTTCAATGGAAAACCTGACTCACGCTAGCAAAATTATAAAACTACCAAATCATGGGCTTCATTGAAACTTTTGTTTTCTCTCTAATTTCTAATTTCCTATTTTCATAACTCTTCTAAATTTTTATCTCGTCATCAGTTATAATATCATTCTTTTGTACCACTAATTTGATTTATAATATAAACAATATTTAATTTATATAATTTTTGTGGTATGGCTAGTCTCCAAATTAAAATTGTGTAATTTGTTATTATTATTTTAATGTTATAAAATAGAGAATAGCATAAAAATTATAATATATCGAGATGAGAAACACGTACAAGTGATGTGGTGGAAAAGAAATAGAAAGATAGAAAGTAAAGAAAAAATAAAATGAATGAAAAAGAAAACAAGTGTATGTTTTTTATTTGTTTTAAGAAAAATATTAAAAATTTAGATAATATATTTCTTTTTCAAATATTTTTATTTTGATCATAAAAATTCAAAAATTACAAATATTTTCGTATAAAATTATAATGTACATATATCTTTATTAATTCACATACAAATCAGTGTTTTAAAATATTGGCTATGCTTCTATCAAAAACAAAAATCAACGGTGGAAACCAGTGTGAACTGACCTTGGGCGAAATATTTGTCTGAGAAAAATTGTATTAGAGAATAATAGAACCCAAAATCTCACTATATGGGTTTTTCTTCCGCAAAAGAAAAAAAGTGTATAATTTCATTAGATATTTTTTCAAATGTATAACTTTAATTATTTTAACTCAAATTGTACTTGATGACGACTTTAATTAAATTAAATTAAATTTTATATCTCAAATTTCAAAATACATAAAATTCTATTATTTAAAATAAAACACTGTTTGACTAGAAAGATTTATGTGAAATATTGTGATAGTAATAGTTTTTATAATATATCTTAATTTACCAAATTATATGATTAAAAATATATTAATCTACGTGTTTTACTAATAATACATCTATTCAAGACTTCGACAGGATTAATTACTTTCCAAAATTTGAGCTGATAAAACATTATTAGTAAGATCTCTATCGATGAGCTAATTACACAAATGAATTATAACACATTTATTTTAAAACTTCAATAAATTATACTTTTGAATTTTTATACAGTTTTTTAACTTATTTATTTCTATTTATCAATACATTTTATATATTTGCATCATCCTTAACTTGCATATGTACCTTGCAGTCATTTTAAATATTTTCTTTCCTTTTTGTATAACATCTAATAAAAAAGACAAAATATAGATCTTAATTTTTTAATTCATAAAATAATGAATATTAGGCAGGGACTCTTTGTTTTTCATATAAGCATCGAACAACTGGAGAATTTTATTTTAAAAATTCACTATTATTATACATACACTAATTTTTAAAAGCGATTAAAAATAAATTAAATTACATGAAAATTTGATACTACTAATTAAATTGACAAAATTTGTCAATAATTAATTATTAATGTATATTTAGGATATAGACCATTATTAGTTTTATATATCATATAGAGAAAGAAAAGAAATGGAAGAATTGTTGCTCACTTATATTATTGAGTACTATATTTATATAGTACATGAAAATATAAAAGATAAAATAAACAGGAACGAACTATGACAGAATAGTTATCACTTATGGTTATAACTAATAGAGTAGTTATAATTGATAGAGTAATTATAACTAAAGCTAGTGCTCTATATTATGCCTATGAGGAAAATTTGGAGCTTTTTCCGTGATAGACCTTTTAGAATCAATGTAAGTTCCCCAATCTGAATCAGATTTTTTTTTATAACAATTTGATTATTATCGGAAAAGAATAGACCAAGACCAGGACATCCTTTCAAATATCGTAATATACAAAGAGCTGTTGTCATATGAGGTTCTCGTGGATTGAAATAAACTGATTGAGTTTATGAGCTGCAAAACTGATATCAGGCCTAGTGTGAGTAAGGTATAACAAACACCTACTCAATCTTCTATATTCACTTGGATTCAAAAGTGATGAACCTTCACTTTTAAAAAGAGGATAAGATGGTTCCATGGAAGAAGAGGCGGGTTTACAAGCCAATAAACCACTTTCATAAAGAAGATCTAAACAATATTTCCATTGATTGAGAACAATACCAGAAGGTGAACGACTTATCAAATCCCAAGAAATAACGAAAAGTACCGAGATCTTTGATACTAAATGAGTTATGAAGATGAATTTTAGCATGCTGAATTTTCTTGAGATTATTGCCAACCAACATAATGTCATCAACATATATCAATAGAGCGGTGAAAGAATGATTGTTTGTGCGAATAAATAAAGAATGATCAACTGTACTTTGAACATAACTGAGTTGTATTACAGTCTGAGTTAGTTTTAAGTTCCATTGTCAGCTCACCTGCTTTAGTCCATATAAAGATCTTCTAAGTTTACAAACTTGCGTTGGATGAGAAAGAGTAAGGCCTGTAGGAGGAATCATGTAAATTTCTTCATCAAGATTGCCATGAAGAAAAACATTATTCACATCTAGTTGATGAAGAGTCCATCCCTTAGCACTTGCTAAATACAAAATAAATTGAATAGTAATAATTTTAACTACCAGAGAGAAAGTCTCAAAATACTCAATTCCTTCGGTTTGAGTATATCCTTTTTCATCTAAACGAGCCTTGTACCTATTAATGGTGTCGTCGGGTTTATGCTTGGCTTTGAAAACCCATTTACACCCAATAAGACGCTTTTTAGGAGGCAAATCCATCAAAGACCATGTTTCATTAGACTCAAGAGCATCAAGTTCACGTTACATAGCTTCTTTCCAACAATCATGATGTATCACCTCTTTAAATAATTTAGGTTCTTGGATAGAAGAAATATTATGACAAAAAGAAGAATATGTAGGAGACCAATTATGATAAGAAAGATACTTTTTAAACAAAATTGGGTTTTCCCTGGAATGAACAATAATGTGGTATCTCTTATTCCTAAGATTCAGCGTGTTGTCTCCATTAAAGATTACAGGTCAATTGTTATTGCTAATTTCAAAATTTAAGATTATTTTCAAGATACTGGCGGATAGGCTTGCACTTGTGGTTGCTATAATCATTTCTCCTAATCAATATGAGTTTGTGCAAGGTAGACATATTCAGGATTGCATTGGTATTGCTTCTGAAGCTATTAATATGCTTTCTAAAAAGGTTAGAGGAGGTAATGTGGCTTACAAAGTTGATATTCATAAAGCCTTTGACATTCTGAGTTGGAAGTTCTTATTATTAGTTTTGACACACTTTGGTTTTCACCCCTTGTTTGTCGTTCAACTATGGTTTTTATCACGATAAATGACAATTTGGTGGGTTTTTCTCTTTGCACTAAAGGTGTGAACAAGGTGATCCTTTGTCTCCTTTACTTTTCTGTCTTCCAGAGGAAGTTCTTAGTAGAGGTATCTCTAAGCTTGTGAATAATAAGAAAATTTGAATAGGGTAATTTTGACCACAAAGCAGAGGTGGTTTATTCAAAGAAGCACCTTCCCCAAATGAAAACTTTTTAGCCATATGAAACAGTTTTTCAAAAAGATTTTGCAGGAAAACAGAAACAAGGACTTGAGTAATTTTCAAGAACCTAGCTCTTGATGCCAATTGTAAGAACTGATGGCTTAAACAAGAGAGGGGGAGGGGGGGTAAATTTTTTTATCAAAGAAAGGCAATCAAACAATCCAAAAGGATCAGATATTAGAATTTTAACCGGTTAAAATTGCGTTTTAATCGGTTCTTTATAGTAGCGAAAATATCAAACAGTTTGAGAGTTTGAGAGAAAAAGAGATTTACACACAAGGTTTATACTGGTTTACTCAATCCCTGAGCTACATCCAGTTCTTAGACAAACCTCTGAGTTTCCACTAGTAATCAACATATATTACAACCACACACCACAAAGAGGTGACTTTGAATCCCATAAAGCCTACTCATCCCCTTTGCAAAACTTCACACCTCAAGACATAACAACCTCTGTCTTTACAGGATTTCAAACACAAACAATATGTAAAAGAAGTACAATTACAAGATACTAAGTAAGGATAAAAAACACCTGGTATTACAGAACTAGAGATCCTATGATCAGCACTTGTCACCACAGCAAAGCTTGAAAGCACTCTTGCTCTTTTTGAAAACAATTTCAAAAACCAAATCTCTTTCTCAAATCTGAATCAATACTTGTTGTATTTGTTGTATATTTTGATTTGAATGAAAGCCTTATTTATAGCCTTTGAAAAGCAGCCGTTTAAGGAAGATTTGAACAACTGAAAAAGTTAAAACAAGTTTTCAAAAAACTGTTATAAAAACACACATTTAACCGGTTGAAACCATGATTTAACCGGTTGAATGAGTCAAGCAGTTACACTATTGATTCAAAAAGTAGTTTCAAAACTTCCAGCCAGCTAAGTGACAAACAACCGATTATTTCGACAAATCAACTGGTTGTTTTCCCTTTGCTTGAAAACATACTTAGTTTCTTAAAAAAGATTTAATCAAGCTTTGTGTAGGCTTCAAGGATTGATCTTAACAAAGATTCTAAACAACTTAATCTAAACCCATACCCATAAAGCAACACAGCTTCAGGCCTCATGTGGATTTGATACATGAAAGCTCCAATCTTTAATAAAAACCTCTCAGATTCACCTTCTTTTATAGATTTGGAGTTTCATAGAAACAAAACTAGACTACCAAAATTTCAGTTTGCATGATGTTATTGTTGGTTATTAATTCAGATTTTATTAGCCTTAAATGTTGGTTATTAATTCAGATTTTATTACCTTAAATTATTTACCGTTAGTATTGCATTAATGGTTAGTTTACAGACTGTTAGTATTCCTATTTTATAGCTTTCAGTAATTGTAATTTTATTATATATATTATTGAAGTAAATTAAAATGAATGTATTAGTTCAACAGTTTTGAAATTTCGTGCAATTACGTTCAATCCGTTTCTACAACCTTTTGCCTTCTATTATTTCCTTCAATTAGTTTCAAGAACTAGTATTAGAGCCAGGTTGTTATCATGAACTCTACCCAATTATCAGTCCCTATCCTTGATGGAAAAAAAATTACAATCGGTGGTGTGTGTAGATGAGAGTTTTGTTTGATTATCATGAGCTATGGGATGTCGTTGAGAGTGAAGTGTCTGCATTAGCTGATAATGCAACTGAGGCGCAAAGAGTAGCACACGTGACCATAAGAAGAAGGACAAGAAGGCTTTGTATCTCATCCATCAAGGGATGAATGATGAGACGTTTGAGCAGATAGAAGGAGTAACAACTGCAAGTGAGGCTTGAACCATTTTGTCAACCAATTATAAAGGTGATGACAAGATCAAGAGGGTGCGTCTTCAAACCCTAAGACGCCAATATAAACTGCTGCAGATGGAAACCACAGAGACTGTTGATGTCTATATAAATAAAGTTCTTGCCTTGACAAATCAGATGAAGACCAATGGTGAAACACATTAGGAATAGGCAAAGGTGGAGAAGATTTTGAGGTCTTTAACTCCCAGATTTGAACATGTTGTTGCCGCAATTGAAGAGGCCAATGACATTTCAATAATGAGAGTAAGGTTATTGTCCGGTTCCTTACGAGCGCATGAGCAGCGGATGAATGACAAGATTGAAAAACCAATTGAACAAGCTTTACAAGCACAAGCCTTAATTGGTAGCTCCTATCTTAAACACGCTAGTGCACGAGGCAGAGGACGAGGACGTGGTGGTAGCTATTCCAGCAAAGGTCGTGGTGGCCAGAATCATGGAGGTGCTGAACAAAACAACATTGGTTCCAATCACAATCCAAGTTCAAATAACTCTTCGCGCGGAGGAGGTGGTCGCGGAGGACGAGGAGGCATGTATAATAAATCAAATGTGGAGTGTTATAACTGCCATAAACGTGACCATTATGCAAATGAGTGCATATCAAAAGATGATAATCATGCTGCCAATTATGCTCAAGAAGATACTAATCACGAAAAAAATGAAGAGGATCATGCGGTACTAATGGAAGCCACATCAAATGAAACCCCAAAAAATCAAACTTGGTATTTGGATACAGGTTGAACGAATCATATGTGTGGTCAGAAGGAGCTGTTTGCAGATTTGGATGACTCATTTCGCACAAAAGTGAAATTCGGTGATGGCAGGTTCGTTCCGGTGACTGAAAAATGGAGAATTCTTATCACATTGAAGAATGGTGATCACAGGTACATCTATGATGTTTTCTATGAAAAGTAATTTGTTGAGTATGGGACAACTGGCCGAAAAGGGTTACGTGATGCACATAGTTGAAAATAAATTCTCATTTTTTGATAAAAAAAAGGTAATTTGATTCTTAAAACCTTTTTATCAAAAAAACGCATGTTTCCAGTAGATTTTCATATGAGTGATTTCAAGTGCTTGAATGCAATAGTGAATAATGAATATGGTTATGACATTTACGCTTTGGACATTTAAATTTTCAGAGTTTGGAAAATCTCTGCAAACGAAATTTAGTGAATGGTTTACCCCATATTGATCACCTTAATCAATTGTGTGAGGTTTGCATTTTTGGAAAGAATCACAAAATACCATTTGTTAAGGAGCTTTGGCGTGCAAAATTTCCTTTGGAGCTTGTTCATACAGATGTTTGTGGCCCGATGAACATATCATCAATTGGAGGTAATAAGTATTTTTTAACCTTTATTGATGATTTTTCAAGGAAAACCTAGATTTATCTATTGAAAAGCAAGGATGGGGTATTCCACTGATTTAAAGTATTTAAAGCATTTGTTGAAAGACAGAGCTACAGACTAATTAAGATTATGCGTAGTGATGGAGGGGGTGAGTACAAGTCTAATGAGCTTAAGAGGCACTGTGAAGAACTTAGGTTGCAGCATAACATAACTTGTCCATACACACCTCAACACAATGAAGTTGTCGAGAGAAAGAATAGAACAATCATGGACATGGTGAGGAGCACGCTTAAAGCGAAAGGTATGCCAAATTATTTTTGGGCCGAGGCCGTAACATGTGCGGTATATTTGATAAATAGATCACCCACTCAGAGTGTTCCTAACACAACTCCGATTGAGGCATGGAGCGGATTCAAACCCAATGTGAAACACTTGAAGGTATTTGGGTCAATTACTTATGCTCATGTCCCTAAGGCTGCAAGATCGAAGTTGGATGATAAGGCAGAGAAGACCATTTTCATTGGATATAAGCATGGGGGATACAAATTGTACAATCCAATGACAAAGGAGGTGATTATCAATCATGATGTTACATTTGCCGAAAATGAGGAATGACATTGGAATGCATCAGGTGAAATGGATTCGAAAAAACAATATATTTACGTTTTGAACGATGATGTGGAAGATGGAGTCACTCTTGAAGCACCTGCAGTTCAACCTGAAGTTGTAATTCAATGTGAAGTTGTCGCCCCAATTATAACTATGATGGAGCGACCAAGAAGGCAGTAGCGACAACTTGTACACCTTCAAGATTGCGAAGTAAATCTTGATGATAAAGTTGATGACAATGGAGATTTGGTTAACTTTGCTTTTCTTGCATATTCAGAATATGTGAGACTTGCAGATGCAATTCAACACCCCAAATGGCAAGAGGCTATGAATGAAGAATTGATGGCAATTGAGAAAAACAATACATGGCAGCTCACTGATCTTCCAAAAGGACACAAAGCAATTGATGTGAAGTGGGTGTACAAGATTAAAGTGAAAGCAAATGGTGAGATTGATAGATACAAGGCAAGGTTGGTGGCAAAGGGATTCGAGCAAAGAGAAGGCTATGATTACGAAGAAATATTTTCTCCTGTAGCTCGAATGGAAACAGTGAGATTAATCATTGCTTTAGCTACACAAAGGCAATGGAAAATTCACCAAATGGACGTCAAGTCTGCGTTTCTAAATGGCCCACTTGATGAAAATGTTTATGTAAAGCAGTCACCGGGTTTCATACAATCTGGAAAAGAGGAAAAGGTGTACAGACTAGCTAAGGCTTTATATGGTCTTAAACAGGCACCAAGAGCTTGGAACAAAATGATTGATTCATTTCTTCATGCCACTAGATTCAAAAAAATGTGCATCAGATCATGGTCTTTATGTAAAGACTAATGATTATGGAGATTTGCTAAATTTATGTCTTTATGTTGATGATGTGATTTTTGCAGGAAGTAATCTCAAAATGATTGGTGACTTCAAGCATATCACGATGAAGGAATTTTGAGATGACTGATCTTGGTCTTATGTCCTTTTTTTGGGCGTTGAAGTCATCCAAGGAGACGATGGAATCTTCATTCATCAGAGGAAATTTGCTATTGAGTTTTTAAAGAAGTTTAAGATGGAGGATTCAAACCCAGTTAAGACTCCAATTGAAATTGGAATTAAGCTTACAAAGGAAGGTGATAGGCGAGCTGTAGATGCAACATACTTTAAGAAGATTGTTGGGAGCCTTAGATATCTCACGTGTACTAGACCTGACATATGTTATGTTGTGGGTTTGGTCAGTCGATACATGGAGTCACCTCGACAAGTTCATTTACAAGTTATAAAGAGAATTATGAGCTACATCAAAGGTAATACAACTCTTGGTCTATTTTACTCTTCATCTAAGAAGATTGAGATCGTCGGATAATCAAACAGTGATTGGGGTGGACATTCAAACGAGAGGAAAAACACTAGTGGTAATTGTTTTATGATCGGAAAGACTGTTTGCTTGTGGTCATCAAAGAAACAGTCAATTGTTGCATTATCTACTTGTGAAACTGAAAATGTAGCAGCAACAACAATTACTTGTAAATCAGTTTGGCTCAACAATATCATGACTCAAATTGGTTTTAATCTAGATGTTCCAATCAAGATTTATGTTGACAATGTCTCTGCAATTAATCTTGCAAAGAATTCGGTTTTTCATCAAAGAAATAAACACACTGATATTCGATATCACTTCCTGCGAGACCAAGTTGGGAAGAATATGATCAAATTGGAATACTACAGATCAGACGATCAGATTGTAGATATTCTCACTAAGCCATTGAAGATTGATGCTTTCATCAAGTTAAGAGATCTGTTGGGCGTGAATGTTGTTCCCAATCAGAATTAAGATCGATGTTGGTTATTAATTCAGATTTTATTAGTCTTAAATGTTGGTTATTAATTCAGATTTTATTATCCTTAATTATTTACCGTTAATATTGCATTAATAATCAATTTACAGGTTGTTAGTATTCCTATTTTATAACTTCCAGTAATTATAATTTTATTATATATATTATTAAAATAAATTTTGTAATTTCGTACAATTACGTTCCATCCGTTTCTACAACCTTTTACATTCCATTATTTCTTTCAATTAGTTTCAATAGTTTTTCGTTTGTTTATAATGAATTTTAGTTGAGTTCTCACCTATTTTATTATTCTTCTTTTGCATATTGATTAAAAAAAAAATAACATGTTAATATTTTAAATAATGAAATAAAAGAATAAAGATAAGCGCAAGAAAAAACACGTAAACCATTTTTTATTTAGCTTCTTCTGGGACAGAATTTTTTCATGTACAAAGGTTAAATCAGATTTTCTTTAGGATAAAAATGAATGTGAGATTTTATTTAAATTGAGTAATTACCACACCAACCAACCTTTATTTAGTCATTTTATAATTGTCCGTAGATGATATTTTCCCCTTAAATATGTTTTCTCAACGTATCTTAAGTTTTTCCATGCGATGCACGCACATAGAAAAAAAAATGGAAATATGATTAAGCAAATTTGTACCAAACCAATGGATGGTCAATTACAAAAACAAATGTAACAACTTAGATTCTATATCTTACAATACAAAACATTTTGCATATTATCTTAAATAGTTTTATTCTATGAATTCTTGGGGTTTATATAAATATAGTAAGGTAGAAGAAGAGTTTAATTCTTCTGTACCCACTAATCCTCATCGACTTCATCATCCATCATTGACCACTTCACAATGTTTTAATAATCTTATAAGAAACTTGCTATAATAATAATCACCATGCTTATATACTGTTAAGATATATGATGATAAATATACACATGATCATTTTTTTTTCAATTTTAATCGTGTTTTGTGTTTTGTCATAAACTTAAGAGTCTTTACTTGAAATAAATAAATGTATTTCTGAAACTAATATACTTTAATACAATATTTTCTATTCATGCATATCTAAAGATCAAATTTTTGACAACTAACTTAAATGATATAATTATCACTCAACCATTATTTTTTCTCAATTTGTACCATGTTTGGTTTTCTATAAGGATTACCTTATTATTCTTTACATGGTCAAACAATATATAAGTAGACATTCACTAGAAAAATATTAAATAAAAAATAATTTTAAAAATAAAAAATAATTAATTATTATATTTACTAAATTAAATAATATCTTATACACTAAAAAGTTATTGATATCTAAAGTATTTTTTATTATTAATAAAAAATTATAAATTAGTTTTTAAATTGATATCTAATTAGTTATTAACTATTTTAAATTTTAAGATTAATAGTTAAAATATTGTTAGCCAATTATATACGAATTAGTTAATTAAAGACTAATTTAAAAATTAATTTAAATTTTTTTATTAATAATAAAAACTACTTTAGATACTAATAATTTTTTAATTTATAAAATAATATGTAACTTAATTAATATTGTAATTAATTTTTTATTTTTTTTAAATTAATTTTTATTTAATTATTTTGTAATGGTATTATTGAAGTTAAAATATAAATAAAATTATCTTAAACTTAGAAAGTAATAATAAAAAAAAAACCTTACATAAATCCCACACATATAGCAAACGAAAAAAAAGTAGTTTTAAATTATAATTGTATTGAAATATTTATTTGAGATGTAACAATTACAATTAATTGTCTGTCTAAGTCACGATTTTTCTAGAGATTTGGAGGTTGTCCCACACATAGCAGGTACATCTCCCACAAACCACATATTCTGATAGAATCTTCACATCACTTGGAATAAAGGGACAAAACTCCTGAATGGTAGCAATCAATCTCTAATAGTGGCAATATTAAACAACTATACACTCCATACATGAACTGCTTCTCAATCTTTTGAACAACTATACACTTCATAAATGGAGTGTTTAATTTGAATATATTTATATAATTTCATTTTCTGTTATCATTTTCAAGATTAGGTATTTCACAAAAATAAAAAATTAGTTATTTTGACAAAAATAAAAATTAGGTATTTCAGAAGACTATGCCTTCAAAATAAATTTCTTACATGATGTCTTCTCTTGTCTATGCGATTTGGATGTTCTCTTCTAATTTGTCCTCTTATTAACTTATTAACCAACTAAAACACTAATCTTTTGGGTCCATACCATCTTTACCTATATATTCATGCATATCACATACAATTTGAGATTCAACATCTTTTATGTATGATCCAACTGGGTTAATCAATTTTTTTTTTATCAACAATAAAATTAATAAAAAAAGTAAACTGGACTAATCAATATTTTATTATTATAAATAATTGTCCTAATATTATGGTTAAAAAAATTCTTTAATATGATGTAAACAATAATCATGATTCTTCTAATTCAGGAACATCCAATCAAAGTAATAAACCTATTATATGTAATAGTTTAAAGCTGAACTGAAATTTTATAGGGAAATAAAGGAAATATTTTAATAAAATTATTAAAATAAGTATATTTCGTATGACTGACTGAATCCTTAAGTATTTTTTAATCTTCAACTGAACTTGGCTAATTTTGTTATTTGGACTAAATGCGATACCTAGTTCACGACGTCTTGATTATATTTTAATTATATTTCTAAAATGTTCTTTATTAGTTTAGTATTGAAGAGATATTTATATACTGCAAATAAAATAAACTGTACTAAACATTTGGTATTCATAAAGATGATTTTAAATTAATTTGAGATAAAATATTGGATTATCATAAAATGAAAGTTTTTGTTTTTGAAAAAATATTACAGTCATTATTTTTTAAAAATATAGTTATTTCCATTTAAATATGATTCTCCAAAATCTATATTAAGTAAATGCTGGGTTTAAAATTTGATTCTAGAAATTTGATTTTAAGTAAATGGTGGGAGTGAGTGGTATTATACTGAAAACACACAATTTTTTTTTATCAGCAACTGAAAACACACAATACAAGCTATTAATAAGTCTATAAATTTAAGTTTGACTCTATAAATCAATAGTACAAACATTATTATAACTAATTGCGTTGAATAAGTTAAATATTAGGTTAAATATATTTTTTTTCATTTTTTTATCGACAATAAAAAAATGAATTAGTGAGAGTATTTAAAAAGGGATACTCTAACATAAAAATAAACATTGTAACACATGAAAGTACACACCCCTTCAAATAACACCCTTACATAAGCTAAAAAAAAGAGCAAGATACCCATACCACTTGGAACACTACAAAACATCCCGTATTAAGTCATTTTTACGTCTTCATTTGTAGGTGCAACACATTTACCTATTTATTTAAAAAAAGTGTTATAACCAACAAAGTTGTTGTAAATCCTGTAGTGGCTTTTGCAACATGGGTAGGAAGCAAAAAGGGACTCTTTTTGTGCCAAAACGCAAATGGAAAAAACATATAACTGAGTCACTGCATCAAAACAAAACATCTAGGCTATAAAGCCTGATAGAAGTTAATCCGTACCAGAATAGGATTGCATGCCTCATATTTCAAAAAGTCAGAGATTTTATACAGATAGTAGGGCACAAACACCAATCAAAATAAGAGAAAGTAGCTTTAGGATATTTATTTGTAATCCAAGTCCAAAATTTTATCTGAATCAGAGCAAACACTTGTATACCATCTGCTATTTGGTTTTTGAAAACTACATCATTTCTATGAGACCAAATTGTCCATAGTAGTGATCCATTTGATTTTGCATATTTGGTTATGTTTCCTTGATAACCATGCATGTTCATAACCTAGGTAATTTAATTTAGTGTTTTCATGGTGCACAAAAGTAAGACCAAGCCAACTATCACACATATTCCATTTCTTTTTGCTACCTGACAATTAAAGAATAAATTATTTATAGATTCATCCAAATTGACACACAAAATGTAGGAAGGATTTGTGACTGGGACATGTCTCTCGTAGAGATTGTCCAGAGTTGCAACTTTACTGTGGAATAACCTCGAAACGAACAACATAGCTGATAGTAAAGCCTTAGAACTCCATAAACTTGAGAACACGTCCTCATCCTCTCCATTGATACTATTATGTATCACTCTATATGCAGACTTGACATTATAACAACCTTTGTCTTCCTCCTTCCAGAACGAGTTATCTAACTATTGACATTGTATTTGGTCTACTCTAAGATGGTGATTGAAATCTTCGACCATAGTTTTCTCCCATTCAAACCATAGTCTTCTCCGTCTAAGATTCCAAGACCATTGATTTCCATGCCAACTACCAATATCCCAAATAGTGAACCCTTTTTGTTCAAAATTATTATATATTCTTGGTTATTTATCTCTTAAAGGAGTGTCACCTAACCATAAGTCATCCCATAATAAAATCCTATTACCATCCCCTACCCACCATATGATATTATTCATGAGCCATCTTCCATTTTCACCAAGACCACACACTTTCTTGAGAACTCTTCACCATATGGAATCACCTTTGTTAACTTTACCATCTATTAAAGAACATCATAAGTCATATTTTGATTTTATAATATCTACCCACAAACATGTGGCCTCTTTACTCAATCTCCAAGCCCACTTTCCTAGTAAAACTTTGTTAAAACAACTCAAATCTTTTATACCTAACTCTTCGACACTTTTCGAATTACAAATGGTGTTCCAACTAATCCAATTTATTTTCCTCCCTTGTTGGCCCTAACCCCAAAGAAAATCTCTCCGAATACATATAATTTCTTTTGATAAAGATTTAGGAATTTTAAACACAGATAGATAATAAAGAGGAACAACATATAACACAGATTTTATTAGAGTGACTCTACCCACAAAAGACATGTGCTTTCCTTTCCATTTGTCTAATTTTTTTTTTTTCAATCATTTCCTTCCAAAAAAGTTCTCCTTCTATGGTTTCCCCCAATTGGCATGCCAAGATAGATAAAAGGGATATTCATAGTGCGAAAATTTAAAATCTCAGAAAATCTAAGCAACTTTGAATGTAGCACATCGAACCCACCTAATTTAGTTTTATTGAAGTTAACCTTTACGCTGGATGCTAATTCAAAGCACCTAAGCATGCTTTTGATTACCAAAATGTTTTCAAAAGGAGGTTTACAAATAAATAAAGTGTCATATGCAAATTGTAACATATTAATATTTATTTCCTTTTGACCTACTTTTACCCCATGAAGCATATTTTTATTCTCGGCCTGTCTCACTGTCCCGACTAGGCTTTTTGAAACAACTAAGAACAAGAAAGGAGTCAAAGGATCCCCATGTCTTAGAACCTTTTCTAACTTGAATTCTTCTGTGGGGCTACCATTTACGAGATCAGACACTATTGAGGACTCAAGGCATCCCCTTATCCACATGATCCAATTAGATAAAAAACCTAATCTTCTCGTCATATATATTAGAAAGTCCCAATTAACAGAATCACATACCTTTTCAAAATCTACCTTCAAAATAACACACTCCTCCTTCCTTCTTTTTATGTGACAAATAATTTCGTTAGCCACAATCGCACTAACTAATAACCCTATTTCTTCTAGAAAAGCAGATTACTTGAAGTCTATGACTTTATGAAGAACTCTCTGTAATCTTTTAGCAAAAATTTTAGCCATTATTTTGAACATACATCCAACCAAAGAAATAGGTTAGTATTCCAGCTTTTGTGGATTATCAATTTTAGGTATAACGCACATAAACGAAGCGTTGGTTGCTTTTGGCCCCTTACCTAGACAAAGGAAGCATTTAAGAACCCTTGTAAAATCTTGGTAGAGGATATTCCAATTATTTTTAAGAAAATAAAAATTATACCCATCCGGACTTGAGCTTTTATGACCATCATAATCCCATACTGTATCCTTTATCTCCTCATTAGAAATAACTTCAGTCAAAGATCATTATCCTCTTGAGATAAAGAGGGAAAATCAATATTATCCAAACTAATGTTTATGTTTTCTTGTTTAGAAAATTTTGATTTGAATCTATCAAAAATGTCTTTCTTAACTTTAACAGGTTCCTAAACCCTTTAAGGTCACCAAAAATAATTGTATTCCATTCTTTAAGACACATTTTTAGCTTTTTAAAATTTTTCTATTGTTGATGAAATATCATTTCCTTCAAATATCATTTCCTTGACATTAAAAACTAATCCAATTACTTTTCACCATTTCATAGAAATCAGAATGAGAATCCCACACATAAAGGGTCCTGAAAGGTCTTGGGCCCCAATCAACTAGATTATTTTAAGACCAAAGGAAAGTGGTCAGAGATATATTTGTCTAGCATATATTGTTTGTTGTCAACCCACATATTACATGAGATTGATTTTGGTCCCTAGGTAAAGAAATTATGGAAATGAGTTCTTATCAATTTTTTTGAACGTGCCAAATAGATTTTAAATGTGGACTAAGATGTTAAAATAGTTTATGTTGACCCCTCCCTGACGTGGATGTTGAAATATTATAATATAGTTCACGCTGAAAATTCGTTTGTTACATA
The DNA here is from genome assembly GCF_000499845.2 of Phaseolus vulgaris. Lineage (NCBI taxonomy): Eukaryota > Viridiplantae > Streptophyta > Magnoliopsida > Fabales > Fabaceae > Phaseolus > Phaseolus vulgaris. Next base: position 89,681 of record NC_023750.2, read on the forward strand.
GAAAAACACTGGTAATGACCAATTTTAATAGTTTACTTCATGTACCCATGAAGTCTAAGATTTGGATTAGAGACAAAAATCAATTTTGTGTTATAGTACAAAGATGAAAAACATATTTAACCCTTAAATATTTGATGAGAGTGTTTTCACATTGATCATAATCTTATTTGATTTGAAAGAGATTGTTTTTTAATAAAAGAATATATGTTTCTAGGAAATAAAATAAAATAAAAACTGATTGAAATAAAAAATAACAAACTTGAAATACCAAAAAAAAAAAAGATTTCTATAATGGTTTTAAAGTCCATGTCTAGGATTCATAGGTCTGGAGTAGGTGTGAATAAAAGCCATTGCAATGTGAAAAAGTAGAGAAGAGGTTTTAAAGTCCATACTTTAACTAGAAACAGATATCAATATCCCTAACAAGACATTTATGATGCAACTATGTTCTATAAGTGCCATGGTCCTTCATCTTGCATTAATATTTTCTTGTAGTACATATATGCACGGTCTTCATGTGCTGTCAATATAAAACATTTACGGGGTTCAAAATTTTCCTTTAATGTTCTTCTTTGGCCAATTCTAATAGATATACACAAAATATTTTCAAACCCCACTTTTATTTACTGTTTGTGCCTTGAACTTAAACTAAATAATTTATAGTTTATTCAATTTGATAAAAATATAATGCTGCCGTATGATGTTTTTTGTATTACATTTTCAAATCCATTTTTGACACAAACACTTCAACATCGTAAAAGGGGTCACCTTGGTTAGAGTCCATTTGCAAATAAGTTGTTTTTTTTTTTTCCAATATGGAAGTGTTTGGTTTCTATTTTTTGTTATCTGACGTGATTCTAAGATTATTTGGGCTTTTTTCTCTACAATGGCCCGCCAAAGGCATTATTCACACATTCATGTGGAGACTTTCCAATAGAGACAGCATTTCATTTCACACCTCTTTCGTCTTTTTAATGTTTCTTCACACAAAAATTTATGTTCATAGTGACAACGATAGCGAGATACGGATATATAATTTCCTATAGAAAAATAGTATTTTGATAACTAAACAGTAATGACATCAATTTATAAATTTTCAAAATTTCTTCATCTTCTTATATATGGATATATATTTTAGTAAAAACTTATTTTTTTAACAATTATAATATTAAATAATTCAGTGTTGAGTTGTGAACGTATCAAGATTATTTTATAAATTATCTGATCCTGCCTGTTGACCAGAACGTTGGAAACTGCCTCGTCAAAGGATCGACGTGTGCACCGCTTCACACCTCCGTTCCTCTTCGAGATCCACCTCAAGAACCTGCAAAGAAACAGAGCGGCGCCGCTGCGGCCGATCGCACTCCAACGCCCAAGTCAGTGACCGAATCACCAAATACTAAGAGAACAAGAACCGTGCAAATCCTCTCTCACAGTAAGCTCTATAACTCGCAAGCGTAAAGAATGTATTCTGAACGTGCGTACCTCAGAACGTGCGTACTTTCTCTCTCCTGGCAGTTACAGACTTGGACACGTGGCTCGCATCCAACTGTACACGTGCCATCATCTGGAGCCTCCTTGACTTGGGCGTTGCTTCTGACTCTCTTTTTGGCTAAGTTATTTATGCATGGTGCTGCCCAGTACATAGCTAACTTGGGAGTGCGATCTCTACTGGAACTGGCGAGTTAGGGTGCCTTCATACACCTTCCCTGTGGTCTCGCCGGCCGCCTTCATAATCTGCACCACCTTCATCTCTGGCGATGTGCTTGCTCTGGCGATCTCCAATCACTAGGTCGCCTGAGTCTACATCTGGCGACTTCATCTTTAACCCGGTGATCGCCGATTCTGGTATGCTGGTGATCGGAACACGCCAACTTAATAACTGGCGACTTCACGAGCCCCCTGACTTCCTTCCCTTCTGCCAACCTGGCGCCTTGTCAACACGCCTATACTGTAGCTTGATGCCACGTCATCACTTCCGACTACCAGGGCAGTACACAAGCCCCCCAGTCTTAAGCGAAGACTTGTCCAGCGAAAAGACTAGAGGAGTCACGTCAACACCGGTCTACGTGGCACTGACGCAGAATTCCAAGCGGTTGTACCTGCTGCTTTTCTGACGCTCCACCAAACCCCTCACCCATCGTTCGACACGTGGCTTCATCAACGGTTACCTTCAGCTACCGTTTGTGCTTCCCAAACCCATTTCGAAAAAACTCTTAAACCCATTTTCACTCCACACTGTTCCATCACTTTCCCTCGTATTCACGAACGCTCTAACCTTCTTCTGCAAAAAACTCTCAGCGCTCTCCAACATTCTGAATCACCATCATCCTTCATCGTCTTCCTGATCATCAAAAGGTACCTACTTTCCTTATTCTGCTGGTTTTTCTTGCATTTTAACCGATTCGCATCATCCTGTAACTGTCTGGTGCATACGCTGTGGGTTGCTTTTTCCATTTTTCCCTCTACGTAACTTAGGGCTTCGTCAATCATCGCAACGAACCTACGTTCGTTCGTTTTTCACCTTCCTTCCATGATCGAGTCAGCCTCTGTGACCCCTGACCATTTTTTCCTTTTCTTCTTCCTTTGCAGCTGCAACAATGACTCGCACAATGATCACCCCGAATCCTCCTCCTTCATCACGAAACCCTTCTTCACAAGCACACGACCCACCACGAGTCCGTGGCGCCTCATCTTCCCAGGCTGAGAGGCCTGCGTCCTCCCGCCCCAACCTGGCCCAGGCGACTCCACCTATCGCCGGAGGAGCCCCCGTTTCCCCGCCAGACTTCGAAAAACTCTACCCATGGGCCAACTCGACCCTGTTGAGGGAAACGTCTTCCGTGAACACTGCTGGAGCAGTCTTGCGATTGACTAAGGGGGATGAGCCTCATCAATCATTTCATAAGGAGCACGATGAAAAGATGATAGTGCTACCTTGCCCCCCCGATCTGCCCGTTTGCGCCGACGATAAGGTGAGCGTTGACGGGCCCTTCTGCTTCGTCTACACAACCTTATTCAAGAAGGTGAAGCTCAAGTTCCCTTTCACCCGTTTCGAAAGGGAGCTCCTTACCGAGCTCAACATCGCCGCCGCCCAGCTCCATCCCAACAGCTGGGCGTTTGTGCGAGCGTTCCAAGTGATGTGCGACCATCTGGGATTGCCCGCATCCGTAGACGTGTTTCTATTCCTCTTTGAAGCCAAGCACCCAGGAGACCTTGAATGCGATTGCTGGGAGGTCAATCTTCTCCATCTTCCAGCAATCCTATAAGGACTGGAAAGGGAAGTTCGTCCAAGTGCGCCCTAACGACAAAGACGACTCCCTACTCGACGGCTTCCCCTTGTACTGGGTGGACAAGGGGAAAAAAGAGTCCAAGAGCTGCTTCAGGAAACCCAGAAGTCCTGACAGCATGGGAGCGTTGGACCGAGATCTCTGCCTTTTCTGGAAAAGGGTCGCGGATGCCAACATCACTTTCCTTACCACCACCCTGATCTGCTTTGAATTCTACGAGGACCAACTCGAAATTCGAATAGGTTAGAACATTTAAACTGTTGTTTTAATACTGCTTCTTGACTGTTTCTGGGCGTCTTGTGCGTTATGCGCAAGACTTTGGCTTTATTTTTCCTGCACCGACCACCTGCTTTGCTGCATACTGCCTTATGCACCTATTTTCTCCTTGAGTTAACCCATGCATTTTCGTTCCATGCAGATAACATGTTGGGCAAGGGTATGCTTGCTGAATTGAGGGCGCTCGCCCGAATCCACGGGCTGGCGACGGGCTCTCAAATAGTGCCAAATTCTATGGTGGAGATCGCCGCCACTCAGGGCCGATCGCCACCTAAGGGCCCAGCACCCTCCGACGTCCAACCCGCCGCCCAGCGGAAGAAACTTGTCCTCAAGAGGGCTAAGAGGAAAGCTCCTCAAGTCATCCACGAGGAGGAAGAAGAAGATGACGAGGTCACCGAAGATGGCCTCGTTACAAAGAGGAAGAGGGTGGCACCTTCTTCACCACCTGCACCACCCCCTCTTCCCACGTCAACGCCACCATCCACACCTGCTCCTCCTCCATCATCGCCACCCCCACAAGCTCCCGTTTCACCAGTCCAAGCGATCCTGCTGGCCACTGCGCCACCCGCGGTTGAGGTCCAAGAGCCAAACTTCATGGAGGACCCCCCGAGCGCCTCCACGCCACATGTATCAGCTGGAGGGGGTCCCCCTTCGAATGCCTCAGCCGCAGAGGTTGCTCCAATCGGGGATGAGGTCGCTCATACCTCACCGATTCTGATCACTGAATCCCCGATGTCGTCACCACGCCGAGAAGTGCCCACTGAAGAACCAGCTAAGGAAGGTGGCGACGAAAACCCACAACAGGCCCCCACAGCACCTCTAGTGCCTCTACAAGCAGCAAACCTCCCCCTTGAGGTCACGAGGATGTGGGAGCCTCTATCTGCTAAGCTAAAGACGATAGCAGAGGACATCCCTGCCATCATCACCAGAGCTGTGGAGAGCTCCACCAGGAGGCTCCAAGACGACCTCTTCAACCTCAAGACAGAGAACAGCACCATGAAGGTTGAGGTGGAGAAGTTGTCTTTCAACTTGACGCTCGCGGAGATTGAACACTCCCGAGTGGAGCACGCAATGAGCACCGAGCTCAGGTTGGCGCGCAAAGAGGCCACTGATCTCTGCCACAAAGTGCAACAACTTGCTCAAGAAAAGATCGAACTAGAGAGCAAGATTGTGCCTTACCGCGTCAGGGTGGCTGACCTGGAGGCTCTCATAAAGGCCGACGCCGTCAAGGTGCAGAAATTAGAGAAAAGGTCAGCCGAGCGAGAGACCCTCCTTGGGCAGGTGGAAAAGGCAAGGGACGACGCCATAGCTGATCTCGCCGAGGCCAACGAAGAGAAGGGAAAGGTAGCTGCTGAATTGGCCCAAGTGCAAGCGGAATCCAAGAAGGTTGCTGAAGACCTTCTCCAGGCTCAAGAGACCAATGAACAACTCAAGAAGCAGGTTGAAGAGCTGGAGCAACAAAATAAAGAGCTGAAAGAGCAAACTGAAGATCTCAAGAAGCGGATTGAGGAACTTCAGAAGCAGATTGAAGAACTCAAGCTGAATTCTGCTCAAATTCTGGCTGCTGGATTCGAAGCTGCACGGGAACAATTTGCCTGCTTGTTCCCCGACCTGGATCTCAGCATGGTGTCACTGAATAACGAAGTGGTGGATGGAAAAGTGGTGCCCGCCGAAGACTGATCAATTTAATCCATCCATCGCTTTTATACTTTCCCTTGTATACGGCTTGCAACAGACTTTATGCCTTTTCGTATATATGTTTTGAACTGATATTAACTGTTAATGACAAAGGTCTACGTTCTTCCTCTTATAACTTCTTTAATTGCTTCAACTTTCCTTGCTTGTTTAATTCCAAAGAAAGGACTTAAGAAAACTGTAGGCACGACCTTTGACTTAACTGCTTCGAATCACTTCAGCCCTAAGCAACAATCACTCTAACAATTCGTAAACTTAAGGCAATTAACCATATCGTAAAAAGATTCCTCAAGCAACAAACTTTGACTCAGCTACTGGCTTAAACACTGCTTCACCCGATCTGCTCCATCAAAACGGGTCTTTTAACTTTTTCGCCACTGTTTGAACTTTTCCTAGTCGCCAGAAACTCTTGGCGATCAGCTTCTTTCTGGATTCACGCCTTGGCCATTGCTCTTTCATCTGGGGGTAGAGGCGCCTTTCGGATCCTTCTCCACCTCCTTGTGCTTCAGAGCAAGAGACCGGGTGGCTAGGCGTTCTCTTCGAACCTGCCTTAGCCACCCTCAGAACTTCTTCCACCCTATACACCATACCTGAACTCGTTCGAGACGAGAAGGATTTTATCTTGCCTGAACTCGCTCATAGGCGAGAAGGTCTTTAACTCGCCTGAACTCGCTCATAGGCGAGAAGGTCGTTAACTCGCCTGAACTCGCTCACAGGCGAGAAGGTCTTTAAATCGTGCCTCTACATTGCCCCAGGGGTTACATCTTCTCGCCCCCAGAAACACGGAGGACTTTTACTTGCCTCTACATTGCCCCAGGGGTTACATCTTCTCGCCCCCAGAAACACTGAGGACTTTCACTTGCCTCTACATTGCCCCAGGGGTTACATCTTCTCGCCCCCAGAAACACTGAGGACTTTCACTTGCCTCTACATTGCCCCAGGGGTTACATCTTCTCGCCCCCAGAAACACTGAGGACTTTTACTCTTTCTCGCCTGCACTCGCTCGACGGCGAGGAGGTCTTTTACCTGCCTCGGAACGCGCGCGGGCGTCGAGGTCTTTTAACTGGTGCCTCCGATCGCTGACAAACGATGAGGACTTTAGCTTTAACTGGTGCCTCCAATCGCAGAAAGACGATGAGGACTTAAAACTTTTTTAGAAAGCGTACTATATATCTTTACTTGCCTTAAATCACGTATAAGTGACAAGGTCTTTCTTCAAAACTTTTTGGAAAATAGCAAGCATGCAATCTGAAAACACCTTATACTTCGAAAACTCTTCTTTTATTGGGTGGCCTCATTAAAAACCCTCCTTAGGGAAAAAAGAGTGCCCCCTTCAAACTGTTTCATCAGAGACATTGTAATATAACTTTTGTGTTTGTCTTTACTTCCAAAGCTCTTAACTATAGTACAACTTCAGGTGCATGGCGTTCCAGGTGCGAGGAATCGCCCCTCCTTCCAGCGTCTCTAAGCGGTAGGCGCCGTTCCCGAGCGCCTCGATTATTCTGAACGGTCCAGTCCACTTGGGCGACAGTTTATTCTCCATCTCGTACTGGTGGGCCTTCCTCATCACCAGGTCGCCTTCTCTAAACTGCCTTGGCATCACCTTCGAGTTATATCTTCGTTCAATCCTCCTCTTCACCGCCTCAGCCTTCAATCTCGCTTCCTCTCTAACCTCATCCAGTAGATCCAGGTTCAGCCTTCTCTCTTCATTCGAGTCTTCCTCTACAAAGTTCTGGAATCTCGGCGAGCTCTCCTGAATCTCTACTTGAATCATCGCATCACACCCATAGACTAGGCTGAACGGGGTCTCATGGGTTCCTGACTGCTCGGTGGTATGGTATGCCCAGACTATACGGGGCACCTCCTCAGCCCAGCTTCCCTTGGCTTTTTCTAGCCTTCTCTTCAAACCTCTCAACAACACCCGATTAGCTGACTCCACCTGGCCATTTATCTGAGGGTGCTCGACGGATGCAAACACTTGTTGAATTCCCACCCCTTCGCAAAGCTTCTTCAACAGGTGGCTTGCAAACTGAGTCCCATTATCCGACACCAGGCGTTTAGGCACTCCAAACCGGCACACGATGTTCTTCCACACGAAACCTTCGATCTTGTGTGCGGTGATCTGGGCCACTGGTTCTGCTTCGATCCACTTGGTGAAATATTCAATCGCCACCACCAAGTACTTCATCTGCCTGATCGCCAGCGGGAAAGGTCCCAGGATGTCGATTCCCCAGGTATGAAACGACCAAGGGCTATAGATCGACTTCAACTCCTCGGGAGGCGCCTTATGCCAATCGGCGTGCTGTTGGCATTGTTTGCAACATTGGGCATACTTCTTGCAATCTTCTCTCATCGATGGCCAGTAGTATCCTGCACGGAGAGTCCTCGCGGCCAGAGCTCGACCCTCGACGTGGCTTCCGCATATACCTTCGTGGAGCTCCGCCATGATTCTCGTGCACTTCTCGCCATGTATACATTCCAGGAGCGGGTGAGTGAACCCAAACCTGTACAGATCGCCATCAATCAGGGTGTACTTGCTAGAATTCTTCTTTACCTTCCTAGCCTCAGTCGGATCCAGCGGGAGAAGGCCATCCGCCAGGCACCGCTTGTACTGTGTTATCCAAGTGTCTGGCTCATGGGTAGCGCAGACCTGCATCACGTTCACCTTCTCTCCCCGACATGCTCTAATTCTCGGCGATCTCAGAGTTTCTTGCGTCAGGGACTTATGGCTTCTCGCTGCTTTCTCCGTCGACTTGCTTATCTGAAGGACCAGGTGATCTGCCACAAATGCTCTCGGCGTCTTCAGAGTTTCTTGAATCACCGTCCTCTGCCTACCCCCCTTGCCTGAACTGGCGAGCTTAGCTAGCAAGTCAGCTCGGGCATTCTGCTCTCTGGGCACATGCACTACTTCAAAGGAGGCAAAAGAACTCTTCAACTCCTGCACATATTCCAGATAGGCCGCCATTTGTGGATCTTTAGCCTGGAACTCGCCTGTTACTTGCCCTGTGACTAGCAGCGAGTCACTCTTAGCCATCAGCACCCTAGCTCCCATCTCCTTGGCCAGCAAAATTTCGGCGATCAGCGCCTCATACTCTGCTTGATTGTTACTGGCTTTGAAGGCAAACCTCAGAGATTGTTCGATCAGCACGTCGTTGGGTCCTTCCAATATGACTCCAGCACCGCTGCCCTGCTGGTTCGACGATCCATCCACCGAAAGTACCCAATGGAAATCGTCCCCTTCAACTCGCGTTGCCTCAGATGAGAGCTCGACCACGAAATCTGCAAAGATTTGCCCCTTAATCAGGCCTCGGGGCTCATATTTGATATCAAACTCTGACAATTCCACTGCCCACTTCACCATCCTTCCTGCAACGTCAGGCTTCTTCAAGACCTTCTGGATGGGCAGGTCAGTCATCACCAGTATTGTGAAGCTATGGAAGTAGTGGCGCAACCTCCTCGCCGAAAATACCACAGCCAGCGCAGCCTTCTCCAGGGCCTGATATCTCGTTTCTGGGCCCTGCAACACCTTGCTCACAAAATAAATAGGCTTCTGAGCCTGACCTTGATCCTGGGCGAGCACCGCACTCACCGCCCTCTCAGTTACAGCAAAATACAACCTGAGAGGGGTTCCCACCAGCGGTTTGCACAGAACCGGCGGGCTCGCCAGATACTCCTTCAGCTTGACGAAAGCTTCCTCGCACTCTTTCGTCCAAACAAACTTATTGTTGCGCCTCAGGCACTGAAAATAGGGATGGCCCTTCTCTTCGCTAGCGGAAACGAAGCGGGACAGGGCTGCCATCCGGCCTGTTAGCTGTTGAACCTCCTTCACCGTAGCTGGGCTCCTCATCGCCAAGATGGCGGCACACTTATCAGGGTTGGCCTCTATGCCTCTTTCAGTCAAGAGGAAACCCAAAAACTTCCCAGCTTCCACGCCGAAAATACATTTCTCTGGATTCAGCTTCAATCTGAACTTGGCGATCGTCGTGAACAATTCCTCCAAGTCGGCAACGTGCTTGCTCTTTTCCGGCGAGGTCACGACCATGTCATCGACGTACGCTTGCACGTTCCTTCCCAGCATTGGTGCCAGTACTCGATCCATCAGCCTCTGGTACGTGGCCCCCGCGTTCTTCAGCCCAAACGGCATCACCTTATAGCAATAGCACGACCTCTCCGTCATGAAGGCTGTCTTTTCTTCATCCATGGGATGCATCTTGATCTGATTATACCCCGAGAAGGCATCCAGGAAACTCAACAACTTACACCCCGCAGCACTATCCACCAGGGCGTCTATGCTTGGTAAAGGATATGAATCCTTCGGGCAAGCTTTGTTCAGATCGGTGAAATCGACGCACATGCGCCATTTCCCGTTACTCTTCTTCACCAGCACGACATTCGCCAGCCATTCAGGGTACTGGACTTCCCTGATGTGGCCTGCAGCAAGGAGCTTCTGTGTTTCATCTCTAATCGCCTGCCTCCTCTCCTCGTTGAACTTTCTTCTTCTTTGTCGCACTGGTCTCACCAAGTTGTCCATCGCCAGATGATGGCACAAGAAGTCGGGATCAATCCCGGGCATGTCCGAAGCGGACCATGCAAACGCGTCCAGATGCCGCTCAATCACCTTGGCGATCTGGTCCTGGAGCTCGACGTCCAGAGATCTTCCCAGCTTGAAGATCTTTCCCCCGATCTCTTTCTCGAGCCACTGCTCGACAGGTTTTGGCCTGGATTCTCGGGCGATCACCGCCCTGGCGATTCCCTGCTCTCTTGCTTCCTCAGGGCGATTCCGCGCCTCTTCCTCCTCCAGATCAGCGTCTCCCTCCACTAGCTCAGCGTCCACCATCTCCACGTCCCTTCCGACGGTCTCTGCTGCTACCGTCGATCTGGGCTTCACACCGGGAGGTGGGGTGGTTGTTACATAACTCACTGATCTCTTGTTGTTTAGGCTATTCTCATAGCACTTTTTCGCTTCTTTCTGATCAGACTTGATCGTGATCACCACCCCCTCCATAGACGGCAACTTCACCTTCATGTGCAGAGTCGACGAAATGGCGCCTATCCTGTTAAGCGTGGGCCTTCCCAACAGGATGTTGTATGCTGAAGGAGCGTTTACAATGAGGTACTTGATTTTCTCCGTCCTCGAACCAGCCTCATCTGTAAACGTGGTCCTCAACTCAATATACCCCCTGACCTCCACCTGGTCACCAGCGAACCCATACAGGCACCCTCCATAGGGCCTTAGCTGGTCAAGGGGCAACTCCAGCTGCGTGAAAGTCGGCCAGAACATCACGTCTGCCGAACTTCCCTGGTCCACCAGAACTCTGTGGACCTTCCTTCCCGTCGTAACCAACGAAATGACTATGGGATCGTTGTCATGGGGCACAACGTCCCAAAGATCCTGCTTGGTGAACGTAATGTCTACCTCCGGCGAGTGATCTTCAAACATATCCACTGTCATCACCGACCGCGCGTACTTCTTCCTCTGCGATGCGGTGCATCCACCACCTGAGAAGCCTCCTGCAATGGTGTGGATTTCCCCGTGGATAGGCATCTCGTGTTGCTGGGCTTCTGCACCTGTTGGCTGGGAACTCGACGCTCCCCCCGTCTTCCTATCCAGCAGATAATCATTTAGGAACCCGATCTTAACCAGATCATCGAGCTGATACCCTAAGGACAAACACGAGTCCAAAGTGTGGCCAAAGCCCTGGTGAAACTCGCAACAGGCGTCTGGCTTTGGTCCCAGCACCTTGTCGCCCACCTTCTCAGGCGCTTTCAACCTGGCAGATATATTGGGAATGGCGATCAGGTCCGCCAATCCCATAACAAACTTGTGCTTAGGCGGGCGATTGTATTCCCGGCGTGCTGGCTGCTGGCGTCCCTGGCCCCTCCCCTTGTTCCTCCTATCATAAGGATGGCGAGTCCTCTGGTCCTTCCTGGCCGCCGCCGCTGTTTCCAGCACCCTTTGCGGCTGGATTCTGGTCTAGGCGCGTGGCCTAGCGGGAGCCACGCTCCCTCTCTTCTCGGCGACCTCACTCTCGTCGGAAAAACTGTGCGAAACTCCGCGAGAAAACTCAAGAACACCGCAAACCTTCAAAGAAACTTGCAACTTCACCAGAAACCACCGCTCTTCCCACGGACAACCGAACGAGCGAAAGAACTCAACTCCACCGAACAAATTACGCGTAAACAGCAGGAAAACCTCACTTCACCGATCGAAAACCCAAACGAACGGTGTAAAACGCGAATTCACCGAACAAATTTCAAGCAAACAGCGAACGATGGTTGCACCAGCACACAACCACGCAGAAAACTTCGAAAACCTCCAAGAACTCACGCTGTGGATGGGAGCAAGTTTTACATGGCCCCACGGTGGGCGCCTGATGATCCTGCCTGTTGACCAGAACGTTGGAAACTGCCTCGTCAAAGGATCGACGTGTGCACCGCTTCACACCTCCGTTCCTCTTCGAGATCCACCTCAAGAACCTGCAAAGAAACAGAGCGGCGCCGCTGCGGCCGATCGCACTCCAACGCCCAAGTCAGTGACCGAATCACCAAATACTAAGAGAACAAGAACCGTGCAAATCCTCTCTCACAGTAAGCTCTATAACTCGCAAGCGTAAAGAATGTATTCTGAACGTGCGTACCTCAGAAAGTTCGTTGAGAACTCTTATATACCTGGTTACTTTCTCTCTCCTGGCAGTTACAGACTTGGACACGTGGCTCGCATCCAACTGTACACGTGCCATCATCTGGAGCCTCCTTGACTTGGGCGCTGCTTCTGACTCTCTTTTTGGCTAAGTTATTTATGCATGGTGCTGCCCAGTACATAGCTAACTTGGGAGTGCGATCTCTACTGGAACTGGCGAGTTAGGGTGCCTTCATACACCTTCCCTGTGGTCTCGCCGGCCGCCTTCATAATCTGCACCACCTTCATCTCTGGCGATGTGCTTGCTCTGGCAATCTCCAATCACTAGGTCGCCTGAGTCTACATCTGGCGACTTCATCTTTAACCCGGTGATCGCCGATTCTGGTATGCTGGAGATCGGAACACGCCAACTTAATAACTGGCGACTTCACGAGCCCCCCGACTTCCTTCCCTTCTGCCAACCTGGCGCCTTGTCAACACGCCTATACTGTAGCTTGATGCCACGTCATCACTTCCGACTACCAGGGCGGTACATTATCATACAATAAAACTAATTGAATAGGAGAGAGAAATAGTTAAAAATTTTAAAATTATTATTTTTCTAAATTTAAGGTCATAGATATTCCTTAGTACAAAAATTTCACCTCAATGAATATGATAACTTTGTTTTGTTCAGGAATCATGAATTAGAGTTTGGATATTGAAAGAAAAAGTTAAAGAAATAAAAAGAACAAATCGAGTTTAGCATTAAAAACTACCATAACAAGAAGAGATTTTGAAGAGGAATAATAAAATTGATACAGTGGAGGATACGACAATGGATGATCACGCCACTTAGAATGGTAAAGAATTTCAAGATGAGTACTCTACTCAAGATAAAACCCAAAAAATATGAAAGCACTTACAAATCATTCAAGGATACTTTATTTATATGAGAGAGTGTCTTGGAGAGCAAGAGTGAGAGGAGGGGGCGACCAAGGCAAGAAACCTTCTAGAAACTAGGTCAACCTAGTGTGTCGCCCAAGCTAGGGAAAAGTTCTAGAAACTAGGGTAAAAATGAAGCAAAAGGGGCGGTCATGGAGGGTTACTAGAAGCTAGGTTGAGTTGGGCTTGACACAAACCCAAATTATGCTAAGTACACCATAATCTACTGAAATATAAAATAGTGAAAATAGTTGGTGCTCAGGTCTAATCAATGGGCTCTGCTCTTGGTAATCATCTAAGGAATGATAGGCTTTGATGCACTGGCTATGGACGGATCCTGACCTACCCCTGGATCCTGTGTCACACACCTCTCCCCCTCCCTTCCCCTCTATAATCATTTTGCTTTCATTGAGAATTGAACTTTCCTAGAGCTTATCTTCTTATTCATTTGAAAGTCTTAAATATTGGAGTAATATTCAACTAGGTTCTCATACCAAGGGACCTTCCTTGGGAGAGTGCCTGTCATGTTTCACTCTTGAAACTTGGAAAAAATTTGAATAGTTTTTATTAAGTTTCCTAACGCTAAATGAGATGCTTCCATTACCAAGTTTATTTATAATTATACTAAATATAGATACAAAGAATTTTAAACTCGTAAAGAATAAAAAAATTTAATATTCTACTCTAAAAAGTAGAGTCGTTTTTATTATAGTTTTATTTTTTTCAATCTACTTAGCCATAAACCTTGTCATAGGTCCGACCTGTGCTCTTATGGTTATCATCCATCATTATGTGGCACGGGAAGAAAATGCATCAAGCATATTATCAAACACTAATGAAAAGTGCTTAATGGTAGATGTAGAATCATTTGAAAACAATGTAAGTATTTATGGCTTTGAAATTGAGTCTAATTATGATTAGTTGTTCGATGCTTTTAGTGAGCTTCATGGAAGCTAGAAAATTATTATTTTTCCAAATAATAAACTCAAGGGAGGAAACATGTAGCTTAAGTATTGGTTGAAACAACTAAACGAAATGAAAAACTAAAAACTGATATGGATACTTTGAAAATGATATTAAATTTCCTATTGTAACTATGTATTAACTTCTCCAGTTAAGACTTAACATTGTGAAAATTGTAAGAATGGTAACATTATAAGAAAATAATTAAATAGAGACTAAACTTAGAGACAAAAAATAATTAGTCACTATTAATTAAACTAAATAATATTTTAAAAATTAAAAAAATATTGATATTTAAAGTAATTTTTATTATTAATAAATAGTTTTTAAATTATTATCAAATTTGTTATCAAAATTTCAGCTGTCAACTTTAGAATATAATTTATTGGTAGCTAATTAAATAATAATTTAAAAAATATTTATTAATAATAAAATTACTTTAAATACTAATAATTTTGTTAGTATTTAAAGTGATATCACACTACAACAAATAGGATTATCATAGTTGAACTATTTTATTGATAATTACGATTTTTAATATTTTCAAATGATTTGAATAAAATATTTAATAGCTTCCTTCAGTTGGTTAAAGTTGAAAATTTTCATAATTTGTTACTCAAAATAAAAATAATTTTTTATTTTTTTTAATAATATTATTATTTCGATCACAATATTATAATTTAATTTCACTGTGCTAGTAATGACTAGTATAAAATGAATTGGGATGAAAAGTTTATAGTTTATTTTAATTAAAATTGAATCAACGGGGATACAATATACTCTTTTTAATAACAATCAAATTAATTGTGATACAAAATCCTATGATAAATAATTGATTATTTGGACATTTTGGATTCTCCACTTTAACTGCTCTAAATTGTTTTCCTATTTTATTCTTACTTAATATTTTTTTTATCAATTTATTTTGGTTATTTGGACATTTTATAATTTTAGAAGTTCATAAAACAGTTTTTTAATTTTATTTTATTTGTTCTCACTACTTGGAGAGAAATGGGTTACTTTTCTGTTTTAAACTAATATTCTTCTTTATTAAATAAGCGTTTTTTAATTTTAAAATTTTATTTTATTTGTTCTCATGGGCAGGTGAGTGGAGAAATTAGTTACTTTTCTGTTTTAAAACTAATATTCTTCTTTATTAAATAAGCGTTGTTTAATTTTAAAATTTTATTTTATTTGTTCTCACTTAATGGGCAGGAGAGTGGAGAGATTGATACGTTTTATTAGAGAAGAGTGGAGAGAGAGGGGTGAAATGTGGGTTTATGCACGGTTACTTTTTTTAGGCAAAAAAAATTATATATAAGAAAACTATGAGAGAATGCTATTTGATATTCTTTCTACAGAGTCCCAAGTGCGCGCAAATTCAATTTTGGTATTCTTTCAACAAATTCAATTTTGGTGCGTTTTCTTTCATATTTCTCAAGCACAAGAGGAAGAAGGAGATAGAGAAGAAGAAATCGAGAAGTTCCAAGCTGTGATGCTCAGCGTGAGCAAACGCCTTCATTGTTGACCCTTCCAACATCTAAATGCAAGCGCACACAGTCTTCCTTGGCTGCCACTGTGCCTCCCGCCTCCTCAAAATTCTAATTTTGAGATTATGAAACAGTGTATTACTGTTCCTCTTCACGTTTCATCACAACCACTTCACCATGTATTCCGTCTCCTCAATGCTTCAAAAACTCTAATTTTTAGATTCTGAAATGTGTATTGCTAATTTTCTTCATATTTCATCTCTTTTATTTATCTTATTTTGCTTTTCCTATTTCTTTAATGTATACATTTTATTTTATTTTTTCCAATAGAGATGTTTAGTTTATTTTATAAATTAATAACTTCAATTTCTTTACTCATTAAGAATCACATTATTAAAATAATATTACATTTGATTTATTGTGATAAAAAATATAATTATTTAATTATTTTAAACATATTTAATTAAAAATATATATATATCTATACCTATATATAAAGGGATTCTCCTCTTTAACAACTCTTAATTTTTTCCTATTTTATCCTTATATAAATATTTGATTATATTATGGGCATTGTTGTCATTTCTTATTTTCTCTAAAATATGTAATATATGTGGAGGAACAATTTTAAATTGAAATAGAGGTTAGAGACAATTTTGAATTGAAAAAGTGGTTACTTTTCAAACTTTAAGCCAATTCACACAAAGTATAATAATTTTACATAATAATGATAATGTCATTTTTTATTTATAATATACTATAAATTTATATTGTTAAGATAAATGTGCAAATAATAATATTATTTATTCAAATTTTAATATTAAACATAAATATATATAAATGAAAAAATAAGAAATGCGGATACACAGGCGCGTGAGCGCCTGTGTTCCCAACCGCTCTCAATTATTTTCCTATTTTATCCCTATATTAATATTTGGTTTTATTTCATTATCATGTGTATTGCATCATTTCCTATTTTTTCTAAAACATTTTGTATTCGTGGACGGTTTTGAATTGAAAGAGAGGTGGGATGTTTTTTTTTTGGATATTTCAGTCATTTCATTTTTTAAAATATTTACTAAATAACTAATTGTTTTTATAATTAATTGAAAACTACTTAAAAAAAACCAATATATTGTTTTTAAATATGGAATAGTTTGTCAAACGTGAAACGAAACAATTTATTAGACATGAAAACATTCTTACTATGTGAAATAATTTTTTTTTCCATATCTTCATCTCTTAAAAATTATAATTTTTATCTCATCTTAATTTAATTGACATCTTTTATTTAATTTTTAATATTAAATATAACTGTACCAACCAGGTCATCGGGTGTGATGACGTGTCTAGCACGTGACTACGTGAGGCGTGTTTAGCAGAGCACGTGGCTAGAGAAGGGCGAGTGGTTCAGAAGCTAGTGTAGTCCCCGTTCGTGGAAGCGGCGTGTTACAACGTGCATGATCGGTTCTCGCCAAGATTGTATAACGTTGACTTGTTAGGCGATTGGCGACCAGGTAGCTTAACATCGCCGCAAGAAGCACGTCGCCGGATTTCCCAACAGACTCAGTTAAGGCTGTTGGGAACCCAGAAGAGTAAGTCCAGCGCTATGATTGTTGCGCTGGCATGGGGCATGGAGGTCGAGCAGGTGGAAGGGAACAACTTGCCCATCAACGACAGGATTCCCAGAGTGGACATTCGCTGGTGGCAAGGTTCCCCCAGCTAGAACATGCATGGTGTAGCAATAAGGAAGGTACCACTAACGACAAGCGATGTCATAGAGATGGTGCATTTTGCTGCTCCCGATACTCGCCTTGTCAGGTGGCGTTCTAGGGCATATTGTGTGCTAGTTTGCTCCTTGAGTAGAGGACTAAGCTGCGCGGCTGGTTACTACACAAAAATAACGTTCAAGTTGCCCTAACCCAGATGACGACACGTGTAGGGTTGGATGCTACCAGTTACTCCAACCCAGGTGATGACACGTGTAGGGCTGGGTGCAATAGAGAAATGACGCTCGAGTTATCCTAGCTCAGATGATGACACGTGTAGGGCTGGGCGCTACCTGCTATCCCAGCCCAGATGGCGACACGTGCAGGGCTGGATGCGAGCCACGCGCCCAAAAGCATAACGGCCTGCAGAGGTACGTTTTTTCATTACGGCTCATTGCTAGGGTTGTGTGCCTTTAGTACGGTTCTATAGAACATATTTTCTCTCAGTTTTTTGGGTGTTCTTATTACTGACTTGAGCGTCGAAGCGTCACCGGCCGCAGAGGCGCCACCTTGTGTTTTCAGGTTCTTAGAGAGGCTTTCTGTGGTGTGGACTTGAAGGGCATGTGGAGTCAAGCTGGTGAGGAGGTTCGTGACGAGACAACGCTCTAGCGCTAAGTCAACATGCATGATCAATAACTATATATAAATGATAAAAATAAAAAAGTGAATGCACATGTGCCTTATGCCTGTGTTTCCACTAGTGTTAATAATAGTTATTAATTTTATTACTTGATAATAGTAGCTAGTATTAACAATTAAAAAAACTAACAAATATTTTCCTCATTCGTTTATTATTAAAAGATAATTTTTGTTGTAATTAATTTAATTAAAAAAGGTCATTTACATTACTATTAGTTTTAAAAGTAACTTTACACAAGTTACCTATAAATTTGATTATTATTAAAAAATATATTTTTAGTAATAGTTAATCTTATTACTTATAAATAGTGACTTTTGTCGTATCAAAATTAAAAAATAAACAAATATCTTACCTAATTTGTTATTTATAAAAAAAGACAAGTTTATAGTAATTCATTTAACTTTAATTAAAAATATAATTTTTAATACTATTAAGTAAATTAGTTTTAAAAAGTAAGTTATGTAAAACAAAAGTATGTTTTTATTTTGTGTATAAAATGTAGGTCTTAGCACAATTATGACACTAAAAGTTGTTGGTTGGAGGAGTATTTAATTGAACCCTTTAAATAAGGGTTCAAGTTTTAAGTTTTGCAAATAAAGAAATATAATTGAAAGAAGAAATCCTATAAAAAACAAATTAAGTTTTTTCTAAAATTAACCATCAGCAAAATCGAGTAAAACTGCGTGCTGATAACCTGCAATAAAAAAATTGTGTATTAAGATCAACGAAAAAACACATCCTTAAAAAAGAAAAAGTAAAACAAAAGGTGCTAGTACTAAAATCTTGCGTGCGAATAGCAAGAATTTGATGGAGAAGTCTCTTTTTCAATGATTTTTCTCTAAGCCCAGAGTGAGATAATGGACCTTTTCTTCGATAAAACTTTTCAGGCTGCTTCTTTTTGCACTCCATACGTTCTTGTAGCACCCGAATAGTAAATATGAAATTACTGTTTTTCCTTTCAGTAAATAATTAAATCCCAAAAACCCTACACCATTATTCACCTTATTCTTTCTTGTTTCTTCTCTCACCACGGTACCCCCAAGCATGCAATTGTTCAGGTTTTGTGTGGTTCTTGAGGATTTTTGAAAGCTTTTGCAGTACGTCTGTGATGATACGTTTGTGATGGTGTGGTTAAAAATGTTAGTTTTTGAGTTCTTTTTCATTCTTTTCTTGCATTAGTTTGTGAACATTCATTGCATTGTTTGGTTTTTCTGTTTTTTAAAACCTTTCAAATTACATAAATTGGAGGGCAATATTGAAATGCCAATGTAATCCGGAAGCAATTATTAAAATAACATATTTTGGATTTAGAAGCACTTAATAATCTGTAACTAAATTTAAAGTCCATGTGCATTTGAAATTGGATAATTCATGACTCTTAAGTCGATATAATCAAAATTTCAGATTAAATAGTCCGGAACATAAAATTGCATTATTAAAAATTACTTAATATAAAATATTTATCTGATCTAATAGAGAGAGTTTTAGATTATCCAATTTGAAAGATACATTAACTTTAAATTTAATTACAAATTATATAATCTAGAGATTCACTAAATTATTCAATTTAAAATTACATACAAAAACACACACATATCAACAATGCATAAACGCAAGATTCAACGTTAAACACTTATCTCAAACTACCATGACCACCGGAAACCACTACCAACAACTGCATGCACCACCAAACCTCCATATCCAAAATATCTAATCTTTTAACTCTTTTTTACAAAAAAACATTTATGAAATTAACAAATTTATGGGATGCCGCAAAAACATTGTGTATACCTAACCTATAATTTGTTTAGATGTTTGCATAATTTTCTTAAGTTAAAATCATTACATAATTTGTTGAAAAAGTCACATATCTTTTTTTTTCTTTTTAAATAATATTTCAAAACAAAAATAAAAAAATAACCCCATAGTATGACAGAATCTTAGTTATTTTTCTACAAAAACTTCAATGAATTACAGAGATATGAAATAACGTTGTGGTGCCAAAACCATATCTATACATGTTTGTTAATGATGCGAGAAACAAAAATAAAAAAATAAACATAAAAAATGTTTTAACCCATCTTAATTTCAACAACAAAACTACTATATATATATATATTTATGTGTATTTTTAATTAACCTTATCTAATATATTACATCTGTATAAAAGTTCATATATACATTAATTTTTGTATCAATATCCTCATATAGTATAATTATTCTTAGTTTTATTTAGCAATAATAAAAAATACAGGTAATTTCAATTTCATTTATGATATGTAATGTACACAGTTTTATTTATTATGAGTTTCATTTGTGCATTAAATGATAAAAGTACATTAAATTAGTGATTAAATATTATTGTGGTAGTTAATTATTGTTGGAGGAGGGTTGTTAGACTTAGACATATCATTTTTAACATTTGATAATTTCTTCTCTTGTTTATTTTTTTTATATAGAGTATATGACGCCATTCACATTACGTTAATTTCATATTATCTATCTACGTCATTAACAAAATCCAATAATTTTTTAACACATGGAACTTGTTTCATGCAACTAAAATTTTCCATCCACATATTACAATTAGCATTTTTATTTTCAAAGAAAAATAAATATGGAAAGAAACCTAATCTTTCTTCATTCCATAGTCAATTCCGGCGCAGCATTGCATTTTCCATGGATTACTTTGTTTCTCATTATCTTCATCAAATATTAGACAAAACTCAAATTCTTCACTATAATTAAAATGACGGTAGTTGAGTAATCTTTGAATATTCTGTTTAGAGACACATTTTTCTATTTAAAAGCATAAAAAATGTCTAATTAGAAAAAAAAATATAACTACAAAAAAGTTATTTAATAACAATTATTTTAGAAATAACAAATAATTTGTCACTATATAAATAGTGACTAAATATTTATATATTATTTTATAAACTAAAATATTATTGATATTAAAACAATTTTTAAGTGTCTCTCCTACATGAAACAATTGTCGAGGGTCGAACACCCGGATTCAATACCAACACGTATCCAAGAATTATAAATGTAATATAAAATTAACAAATTTAATCATGCATACAATTATATATAATAAAAAATATAAATTAAAAATCAATATATTATTTATAATCTAATTACAAAATCTAATTAAAAATCATTAAATTAATTATAAATACTAAATAATATTACTCTAACTACAATGTAACAAATTAATAGTTCTATTCTAACCTAACAATTAACATAATATAAATTAATAATAAATACTAAATATACAAATTAATAATACTAAAAAATATTAAAAAAATTAAAAACACCAACCAACCTTGTGTGCGTGAAGGGCAAAATCGGTGGTGAAGGGTAGCGGCGACGACGACGAAGGGCAACGACAACGAAACAGTGGTGGCAGCAAAGCACAAACGAAGGAAAATGCAACAATGGAAGTTCACCAATGAAACAATGCTGGGAGAGTGAAACCAATGAAACCAATAAAAGAAAGACAAAATAATAAGCAACTGGGAATGCAATGAGTGAATGTGAAGGATGAAGAACTTACAATATGAAAAATGTTGCAACAGACACGAAGAACCAGAAAGTGAGTAAGAGAGCAAGTTTGCGAAAAGACAAAACGTAAAATGAAAGCATAAGTGGTGCGCTTCGAACGAGGGTAATAAAACGAATCTAAAACGGCGATTCTTAGGTAAAATCGCCATTTTAGACTCGTTTTAATTTTACAAATGCCACCGCATTTTGATGCACAACGTTTGGCAGTAAAACGATGTGTATTTGGTGTCGTAAATGGACTTTTTTCCACTAGTGAAATTTGTTTGGATATCCTACTATAATTGTATTGCATGGAATATCTTTTTGCTTTGCAGGATCTGCTTAAGTCAAAATCTACAACACAACACCTGGATTTGTCTTAATTAAATAGGGGAGATTGTTGAATAAGTTGGCTTTGATGATTTCCAAATATGTCATGAAGAATTTGCAGATGTGTGTGTGTCTAGTTAGGTAGATTTTGAGTTCTTAATTTGGATATAGTTATGATCCAAGTGATGACTCTTTTAACGACAAGTGTACCGAGTCAAAAGTAATAGTTTGTCCCTAAGGGCGAATATCAAACCCACAAGGAACAATTGTTTAAAATCCTAATAATAACATTCACTACGTATAAGAATATGTATAATAATTTGAATTGATTTGATATTGACAATAGTTTGCATGAAAGTTAGATAAAAACAAAGTAAAGAGTTAGTTGATTCAATTGAGAAAATTGGGATTGATTTGATCCTTCTTACTCTTTTATTTTTTTATTAGCATGATAATATTCTATCCTTTGATTGATATTGATGCCCGCATAAAAATTATTTATATCGATTCCTCGTATATAAAATTATTAAGAAGTTTCTTAAATATCGATTCCTCATATACTTATAAAAAATTCTTATCATTACGATAAAAAATTAACATTTTAAATCTATTCCTAGCATTCAAATATGTTAAGCATTATCATTTAGGTCAGAAACTTATAAATACTTTCTAGTCAAATCTAAGGATCGAGATCATGGTAAACAAGCATTACAAACAAAATGATAATACCAATCGTCAACCAATAATAAAATATTATATTTAAATATTAACTCAATACATAAGAGTTTGAATATATTACTCTCAATCTCAAAGGGTAGAATTAGCCACACATGTTGGCTATTACAAGCAGGGAGAGCAAGAAAAGAAGATCAAGAATGTGTCTCCTTGATGGCTGCCTCCTCTAGGGTTTCTGATACAAACCAAGTAGCTATGAAGATGACCAAGGAAGCAAAAGACAAAGCACATGGTGAGCAGTCATCTCAACAAACAATTCAAGACCCCACCAAGGAGCTCATGAACCCGACCAGAGGAAATGGGCATAAACCAGAGCACCAAATATTTTTCCTGCTAGTCTTCTTAAAGAATAGAATATGTTGTAAATAATTTGGACTCACTTTAGGGGTCCAAATAGCAAAGATAGGCTAGAATAAGGTTTCTTAAGCATAATAGGGGGTGTAGTTATCATTTTAGCTTGTTCCTAGCCCTTTTGGAAGGAGTTTTAACTTAGTTTCTAAAAGGACAAGCCTAGGGTGCGGGTTTGACTTAGTCAAACCCTAAGGATGTCCCTTTTCCCATCCTACCCCTCTTGTTTATTTTCCAAGGCTCCTTCACCTATAAATAGGAAGCCTAGCCATTGTATTTTACAAGTTGAATTTGAATGAGTAAAGAAACTCTGCACAAATTGTGTGAGCTCTTAGTGAGGCTTATGTCCTCTTAGGTTTGAGGTCTTATCTTGAGTGATTTGGGAAGTTCTCAAGTGGCTTTTAGGTTTAAGCTCTTAGGTTTATGGTTATTTTATCAATTAATATCTTTAAGTGCTTGCATTACTGAAATCTAACACTTATCACCAAGTTCATATGATTTGAAATCTCTTTTAAAAGGTTTTTTTTTTTCAAATCTGTTATAATTTTAGTTAGTTGATTTGTATCATAAATCAGTTGAAATAGTTTTTGTTTAAGTCTGATGACTACAACAAGTTTTTCAACAGATTGATTTATCGTATCAACTGATTGAAAAACACTTATGATTTTAAAAAGGATTTAAAAATGACTTGTTTTCTTTTGTCTTTTTTGTAAAGCAAAATCAATCAGTTATTTCGATAAATGAACTTTTTTTTATGTTGAGATTTTAACAGAAAATGAAAACAATAAGTTTGTTTTAAAAACGAAATAAGTATTTTAACAAAATGTTGTTATGATTTTCAAACTATTTTTTAAATATTGTAAACAAATTTGATTAAATGATCAAACTGAATTAACCATATTTTGATGTCTATATGAATATTTCTTTATGATCATTTTAATAACAAGAAGAGAGTTTACTAAAAATGTTTTTTATGGAGAAAATCATAAAGCTTTTAGAATAATTCTTGATATCTTGGATGATTGCTATTGTGTGAAATAGGATTATGGGTTATTTCTTTTACTGTTCTTCAATTGTGTAAAGCTCACGTGTATTCTAAATTCATTCTTTTATACTGTATTGAGTTGTAAACTGATGTAGATAATGTTTCGAAAATCAGTGTTGTTTTTTAGAGTATTGTGTGTTCTAGAATGGTTCAAGATCAATACTCTTAGCTGTTTTGTAACCTGGTTTTGATTTCTTAGTGAATTCTCAGTGGTGTGCTGAGGACTAGATGTAGCTCTTGGTTAAGAGTGAACTAGTATAATTTCTCTGTGTGAATTCTCTCTTCCTTACTCTGATAATCTATTTTATATTTTGTTTTGTGTGTTCTGAATAAAATAATCAGTTGTTTTCTAAAAGCAACATGTTTATATTTTGATTACAAAATTGTTAATCTTTTAAATAACCAGTTGAAAAAGGTAAATCAATTGATTGATTTAATTGATCTTTTCAATATAACACTAGTCTTTGCGAAAACAATTCATCCCCTTTTGTTTCAGCCATATATTATAAAATAATCTCTTACCTTGTTATTTGCCTCCATTTCCACCTTCCTTATGAAGTACCTAGACCCCTCTATTTATAGAGTTTAGTGAGGAGTTCCACTAGATTCAGCATTTGCTCGATGTAGAACTAATGCACTGAGCAAATTGCTTTTCTTCACTCTAAAAGAACCTTTTGGCTTTAGGCATTTCTTTGAGCATCAACAGATTTAGGGTTTCCCAAGGTTGTAGGGATTCGATTCAAGCCTAACCCAGGGAAATCCTTTCTTAAGCATGAAAAAGTCTTTGGATTTGGATTCTCTACAAGTCAACTCTTAGCGAATTTGAACTTTTCCTAAACTTCGAAGAAACCTTTTTGGCTTAGGTAAGCTCCAAGCCTTTCTAAGCGAATTTGGGTTTTCTTCATCATGAAAGGCTCTTTTCTCTCAACCTTTTTGGATTCGCTCAACCTTCTAAACTCTACAAATCCCATCCATATATGGCTTTAATTTGCTCAATTCATTCTTTGGTGCTCAACATTCTTGGAGTTCTTCAATCCATGCTCTCTGGAGTCAATCTGCTTAGTCATTTCTTCATGCACTAAGCAAATTGGTCAATTTCTTTCATCCTTTGTTTTGTTTGCTATGTTCATAATTTTTCTGCAAGTTTTCATCATTTTTTTTTTGTTCTTCTCCTTTTGAGCCAAACATGTTTTTGAGGAAAAATGCATTCTTTTTTGACGTTTTTCCAAGAAATTCATTTATTATGCATGCTTAATTGGATATGAATTTTATGACAATTCGACACTTAGGTGTGCAAGGAAACTGTAGTTTTCATTTCTAAGAGTGAGATTGGAATTGAGACATAATCAACTTATGCAATTGAGCCCAAGACAAGACCTTCCAGCATACTAAATGTCAAAAATGCCAACACAATAATGTAGTTTCATCATACAAGGTTCTAAACCAAGCACAAGGTTCATTTCTCTATTAGTTTTCCTAAATTCAGCAATTATGCTTAGACCCTTCTGAGTTAACTATTTTACTCTAGTGATTCAACAACTATAAGCTAACTTTGTATATCATTTACGTTTTTAAGTTTTTTTAGAAAAGAGTGGCCAAAGTTCAAATAATACTCGTTAGTATCTTTGCAATATTAATCTACTTAGTGAATTTCGATTAGTTGATCGGGAATTGAATGTAATCTACCCTTTACAGTTGAATCAATATAAAAGTACTTTAGGTAAATCTTTCTTATCTGTTAATCTTCTTCAATTGCATGTTATTAATCTTCATCTGAGTTGAGAAGAAGAATCTTGATAAAAATAAGTTTTGAAAATAATTTTTGACAATGTTTGTCAAACTTAAATGTGCATATGATGATCTTCATCAGACAATATTCTTAAGAAAACTACTTGACAAACCATTTGTGAAGTGTAGACTTAGTCTATTAACACTCTTATTAGATGAACTTGAGAAAAGAGTTCCAAAATATTTTAAAATGTCATTCAACATTTTCTTCTTATATTTTAAGTGGTTTTTACAACCTTGTATTTTCTCAATAAACTTGGTTGACTATCTAATCAACTCTTTCCTTTACAGTAGTTATAAATTTATCTTTACCAATTAGGTATAATTACATTTTTGGTCCCTACATTTAGGACCAATATTTAATTTACTATAATGGTTATTAAAAAATTCAATTTGGTCCTAACGTTTTTTAAAATATATTTAGGTTGGTCCCTTTTGTTAACTTTGGACTAACATCGTTAATTGTTTCTGACGTGGCACAAATTAGTGCAAACATGGATTGTGATTTATTGTACATGTAGGACTCCTCCTCCTCAACTATCCCTTCACCCACCGTCTCCCACACGTGCTTCCCTACCCAACTTGCCTCTACACTCCGCTTCCTCACCTCCGTCGATGCTGCACTGGTTACTTATGAGGGGTGGAACGCAATTGTTGGTGACGCACGTTATTTAGATTTTAGTTATTTTTTTGTGGGTTAGTGCCACCATGGGGCTCTCTTCTAGGGTGCTTAGAAGAAGGGAAGTTCAAGCAAGCTTACTATGTCGACCGAATGAGCGAATGGTTATGGGAGTGTAGACACAGAGAGGTATCATGAGTCGATGGAAGATAAGCAATTTGTTCGATCCTTTCGCAAGGCCTGTCCTTACTCGTGGGCCTATCATGGTATCACTTTAGTTGTCACTATTTTTTGGAGAAATTGTTTCTAGTCCTTTCCTAGATCCTATTCTCTAGACACACATTTCAAATTTTATCTTCACAGAACCATTGTTTATTGTTAGCATTGCCTTTGATGCATTTAGTACTAGCTATGACTATATAGTAAGTATGCATTTTACTTAAAGCATTTTTTCTAATTATGTGGGTATGATATAGCTTTCTTTCATCACATAGCAATCCAGTTTGTTCTTGTTCCAGGGACATATATGCAGATAGGCAAATGGTCTTTTGATGGCAAACTAAGTAATCTTAGTTGTCGACGAAAAAATGGTATTTTGATGTTATTTGCACCATGTTTTCTCTTAGCCCTTCTTCACCAATTATTTTACTTCACAAGAAATGAAGAAATGGGTTGCAAGATTTGAACATAAGAAAAATCAACTTTAACCATGGGTTGCGGAGGCTCTTGACGAAGGTGAGGAAGTGAAGCATGGAGGCAAGTTGGGGAGGGAAGCACGTGGGAGAGGCAGTGAGGTGAAGGGGCAGTTAGGAGGAGGAAGGAGACCTACGTGTACAACAGATTACAATCCATGTTTGCACTTATGCGTGCCACGTCAGAAGCATTTAACGTTGTTAGTCCAAAATTAACAGAAGGGACCAACTTAAATATATTTTGAAAAACATTAGGACCAAATTGAATTTTTTAATAACCATGTAGTAAATTGAATGTTGACCCTAAATATAGGGACAGAAAAAGTAATTATACCTACAAATTATTATAAAATATTTAAATAATATTAGTTTATTTAACTTCAACTTTTATTCATTTGGTTAATAATTTACTTATATAAATCATATTATTTGGATTTAAACTCTTTTAGGCAAGATCAAACTTTTTTTTAGTGGTCTTTCAAAACTCCCCTAGCTTATGAAAATTCATTATTAATTAAATAATACAACTAAAATACCAGTATGTTCCCAAGTTGCACTAGATAAGATGAGTGTTTATCTATTTACAAAAGAAAATATGTTTCCTTTGTTGATCTGATTAATATAAATAAAATTCAAACAAGTACTTAGTACCTAAAAGAGTTTGATCTTAACTTTTATATTAAGTTTAACTTTTATTTACCAATCTAAAGAAAATCCCGGCAAGGTTAATAAAACCTTATATCTTTCGAACAAGTTTTGTCTAGATTGCATATACAATAATTTAAAATTAGAATATACAAGTGAATGAATATAAAAAGCGACAAATTAATTACATATAAAGGTTATTGATCCTGCCTGTTGACCGGAACGCTGGAAACTGCCTCGTCAAAGGATCGATGTGCGCACCGCTTCGAACCTCCGTTCCTCTTCGAGATCCACCTCAAGAACCTGCAAAGAAACAGAGCAGCGCCGCTGCGGCCGATCGCACTCCAACGCTCAAGTCAGTGACAGTATCACCAAATACTAAGAGAACAAGAACCGTGCAAATCCTCTCTCACAGTAAGCTCTATAACTCGCAAGCGTAAAGAGTATAATCTGAACGTGCGTACCTCAGAAAGTTTGTTGAGAACTCTTATATACCTGGTTGTTTTCTCTCTCCTGGCAGTTACAGTCCTGGACACGTGGCTCGCATCCAGTCGTACACGTGCCATCCTCTGGAGCCTCCTTGACTTGGCGCTGCTTCTACTCTCATTTTGGCTAAGTTACTTATGCATGGTACTGTCCAGTGCATAGCTAACTTGGGAGTGCGATCCCTACTGGAACTGGCGAGTTAGGGGCCTTCATACACCTTCCCTGTGGTCTCGCCGGCCGCCTTCATAATCTGCTTCTCCTTCATCTTTGGCGATGTGCTTGCTCTGGCGATCTCCAATGACTAGGTCGCCTGAATCTACATTTGGCGACTTCATCTTTAACCTGCTGATCGCCGATTCTGGTAAGCTGGAAATCGGAACACACCAATATAACAACTGGCGACTACACGAGCCCCCCGACTTCCTTCCCTTTTGCCAACCTGGCGCCTTGCCAACACGCCTATACTGTAGCAGGGTGCCACGTCATCACTCCCGACCACCAGGGCGGTACACAAGCCCCCCAGTCTTAAGCGAAGACTTGTCTAGCGAAAAGACTGAAAAAATCACGTCAACACCGGTCTACGTGGCACTGACGCAGAATTCCAAGCGGTCGTACCTTCTGCTGCTCTGACGCTCCACCAAACCCCTCACTCATCGCTTGACACGTGGCTTCATCAACGGCTCTCTTCAGTTGCCGTTTGCGCTTCCTAAACCCATTTCGAAAAAAGCCTTAAACCCATTTTCACTCAACATTGTTCCATCACTTTCCCTCGCATTCACGAACGCTCTAACTTCCTTCTGCGAAAAACTCTCAGCGCTCTCCAGCATTCTGAATCACCATCAACCTTCATCGTCTTCCTGATCATCAAAAGGTACCCACTTTCCTTCTTCTGCTGGTTTTCCTTGCATTTTAATCGATTCGCATCATCCTGTAACTGCCTGGTGCATACGCTGTGGGTTGTTTTTCCATTTCTCCTTCTGCGTAACTTAGGGCTTCGTCAATCGTCGCAACGAACCTACATTCGTTCGTTTTTCACCTTCCTTCTATGATCGAGTCAGCCTCCGTAACCCCTGATCATTTTTCCTTTCTTCTTCCTTTGCAGCTGCTACCATGACTCGCACAAAGATCACCCCGAACCCTCCTCCTTCAGCACGAAACCTTCCTTCACAAGCACACGACCCACCACAAGTTCGTGGCGCTTCATCTTCGCAGGCTGAGAGGCCTGCATCTTCCCGTCCTGTCCTGGCCCAGGCGACTCCACCTATCGCCGGAGGAGCTCCTGTTCCCCTGCCAGACTTCAAAACTTTGTATCCCTGGGCCAACTCGACCCTTCTGAGGGAGACATCCTCTGTGAATACTGCGGGAGCAGTTTTGCGGCTAACTAAGGGGGATGAGCTTCATCAATCTTTTCACAAGGAGCACGACGAGAAGATGATGGTGCTGCCTTACCCCCCGATCTGCCTGTTTGCGCCGATGACAAAGTGAGCGCCGACGGGCCCTTCTGCTTCGTCTACACGACTTTATTCAAGAAGGTGAAGCTCAGGTTCCCTTTCACCCGATTCGAGAGGGAACTCCTAACCGAGCTCAACATTGCCGCCGCCCAGCTTCACCCCAACAGCTGGGCGTTTGTTCGAGCTTTTCAAGTGATGTGCGACCACCTGGGGTTGCCCGCATCGGTGGACGTGTTCTTATTCCTCTTCGAAGCCAAGCACCCAGGAGACCGCCTGTGGGTCAGCTTGAACGCGATTGCTGGGAGGTCCATCTTTGCTATCTTCCAGCAATCCTACAAGGACTGGAAGGGGAAGTTCGTCCAAGTGCGTGCGAACGACAAGGACGCCTCCCTTCTCGATGGCTTCCCCTTGTATTGGGTGGACAAGGGGAAGAAAGAGTCCAAGAGCTGCTTCAGGAGGCCCAGAAGTCCTGACAGCATGGGAGCATTGGACAGAGACCTCTGTCTCTTCTGGAAAAGGGTGGCGGACGCCAATATAACTTTCCTTATCACCACCTTGATATGCTTCGAATTCTATGAAGATCAGCTAGAAATTCGAATAGGTTAGGACATTAAACTATTGCTTTGATACTGCTTCTGTTTAGCTATTTCTGGGCGTCTTGTGCGTTATGCGCAAGACTTTGGTTTTACCTTTCCTGCACATATCATTTGCTTTGCTGTTTATTACCTTAGGCACTTATTTTTTCTTTGAGTTAACCCATGCACTTTCGTTCCATGCAGACAACATGTTGGGCAAAAGCATGCTCGCCGAACTGAAGGCGCTCGCCCGAAACCACGGGTTGGCGACAGGTTCTCAAACGGTGCCCAACTCGGTGGTGGAGACAGCCATCGTCCAAGGGCGATCACCACCTAAGGAACCCGCCCAACGCAAGAAAATGGTCCTCAAGAGACCTAAAAGGAAAGCTCCTCAGGTGATCCCTGAGGAAGAGGAAGAAGATGACGAGGCCACCGAGGACGGTTTGGTCTCAAAGAGGAAGAGGGTGGCACCTTCCTCACCGCCTGCTCCACCCCCTCTTCCAACCTCAACACCTCCATCGACGCCTGCTCCTCCTCCATCATCGCCACCCCCACAGGCTCCTGCCTCCCCAATCCAAGCGGTCCCACTGGCCACTGCGCCACCTGCAGCTGAGGCCCAAGAGCCAAACTTCCTGGAGGACCCCCCAAGCGCCTCAGCTGCAGAAGATGCTCCAATCGGGGATGAGGTTGCTCATACCTCTCCGATTCTGATCACCGAATCCCCGATTCCGTCGCCACGCCAAGAAGCAACTACTGAAGAACCTGCTAAGGAAGGTGGCGACAAGAACCCACAACAGGCCCACCTGGTTCCTCTCCAAGCAGCAAACCTCCCCCTTGAGGTCACAAGGATGTGGGAGCCTCTAACTGCCAAGCTGAAAACCATAGCAGAGGATATCCCGGCGATCATAACCAGGGCTGTGGAGGGCTCAACCAGGAGGCTCCAAGACGACCTCTTCAACCTCAAAACCGAAAACAGCACCATGAGGGTCGAGGTGGAGAAGTTGTCTTTCAGCCTGACGCTCGCAGAAATCGAACACTCCCGAGTGGAGGATGCAATGAACACCGAGCTCAGGCTGGCGCGCAAGGAGGCCACTGACCTTCGCCACAAAGTGCATCAACTTGCTCAAGAGAAGGTCGAGCTGGAAAGCAAGATCGTGCCTCTTCGCGTCAGGGTGGTCGACCTGGAGGCTCTCATGAAAGCTGACGCCGCTAAGGTGCAAAAGTTGGAGCAGAGGTCGATCGACCGAGAGAAATTCCTTGGGCAAGTGGAAAAGGCGAGGGACGACGCCATGGCTGATCTCGTCGAGGCCAACAAAGAGAAGGGAAAGGTGGCTGCTGAATTGGCCCAAGCACAAACAGAATCCAAGAAGGTTACTGAAGACCTTCTCCAGGCTCAAGAGACCAACAAACAACTCAAAAAACAGGTTGAAGAGCTGGAGCAACAGAATAAAGAGCTGAAAGAGCAAATTGAAGACCTCAAGAAGCGGATTGAGGAACTTCAGGGGCAAATTGAAGAACTCAAGCTAAACTCTGCTCAGATTCTGGCCGCTGGATTCGAAGCTGCACGGGAACAATTTGCTTGCCTATTCCCCGACCTGGATCTCAGCATGGTGTCGCTGAACAATGAGGTGGTGGATGGAAAAGTCGTTCCTGCTGAAGATTAATCAACTCTTCTTCATCTGCTATTTTTGTGATTTCCCTTGTATATAACTTGTAATAACTTTTATGTCCCCTCGCATATATGTTCTGAACTGTTATTCCTTGCTATCTGTTAATGACAAAGGTTCACGTTTTCCCTTTTATAACTTCTTCACTCGCTTCAACTTTCCTTGCTTGTTTAATTTCAAAGAAATGACTTAGGAAAACTGTAGGTACAACCTTTGACTTATCTGCTTCGGATCACTTCAGCCCTAAGCAACAAACACTTAACAATTCGTAACCTTAGGGCAATTAACCTTATCGTAAAAAATATCCCTCAAGCAATGAACTGTAACTCAGTCACTGGCTTAAACACCGCTCCGCTCGACCTGCTTCACCAAACAGGTCTTTTAACCCTCTCGCCGCTGTTTGAACTCTTCCCGATCGCCAAAGACTCTTGGTGATATCAGCTTTTCCTAGCCTCATGCTTTGGCCATTGTTTCTTTGTATGGGGGCAGAGACGCCTTTTGGGATCTTTCTTTACCTCCCTGAACTTCAGAACAAAGACCGATTGACTAGGCGTTCTCTTCGAACCTACCTTAGCCACCTTCCAAACTTCTTCCACCCTCTGCACCATACCTGAACTCGTTCGAGACGAGAAGGATTTTATCTTGCCTAAGCTCGCATGTAAGTGAGAAGGTCTTTAACTCGCCTGAACTCGCTCATCGGCGAGAAGGTCTTTAACTTGCCTGAACTCGCTCATCGGCGAGAAGGTCTTTAACTTGCCTGAACTCGCTCATCGGCGAGAAGGTCTTTAACTTGCCTCTACATTGCCCCAGGGGTTACATCTTCTCGCCCCCAGAAACACGGAGGACTTTTTACTGGTGCCTCTACATTGCCCAGGGGTTACATCTTCTCGCCCCCAGAAACACGGAGGACTTTTTCTCTTTCTCGCCTGCACTCGCTCGACGGCGAGGAGGTCTTTAACTTGCCTCTACATTGCCCCAGGGGTTACATCTTCTCGCCCCCAGAAACACGGAGGACTTTTTACTAGTGCCTCTACATTGCCCCAGGGGTTACATCTTCTCGCCCCCAGAAACACGGAGGACTTTTACTCTTCCTCGCCTGCACTCGCTCGACGGCGATGAGGTCTTTATCTTGCCTCAGAACGCGCGAGGGCGTTGAGGTCTTTCATCTGGTGCCTCCGATCGCCGAAAGACGATGAGGACTTTAAAACTTTAACTGATGCCTCCAATCGCCGAAAAACGATGAGGACTTAAAAACTTTAACTGATGCCTCCAATCGCCGAAAAACGATGAGGACTTAAAAACTTTACTGATGCCTCCAATTGCCGAAAAACGATGAGGACTTAAAAACTTTTTAGAAAGCACGCGATATATCTTTACTTGCCTTAAATCACGTACAAGTGACAAGGTCTTTCTTCAAAACTTTTGGAAAATAGCACACATGCAATCTGAAAATGCCTTATACTTTGAAAACTCTTCTTTTATTGGGTGGCCTCGTTAAAAACCCTCCTTAGGGAAAAAAGAGTGCCCCCTTCAAACTGTTTCATCAGAGACATTGTAGTATGACTTTGTGTTTGTCTTTACTTACAAAGCTCTTAACTATAGTACAACTTCAGGTGTGTGGCGTTCCAGGTGCGAGGAATCGCCCCTCCTTCCAGCGTCTCTAAGCGGTAGGCGCCGTTCCCGAGCGCCTCGGTTATTCTGAACGGTCCAGTCCACTTGGGTGACAGTTTATTCTCCATCTCGTACTGGTGGGCCTTCCTCATCACCAAGTCGCCTTCTCTAAACTGCCTTGGCATCACCTTCGAGTTGTATCTTCGCTCAACCCTTCTCTTCACGGCTTCAGCCTTCAACCTCGCCTCTTCCCTGACCTCATCCAGTAGATCCAGGTTCAGCCTTCTCTCTTCATTCGAGTCTTCCTCTACGAAGTTCTGGAATCTCGGCGAGCTCTCCTGGATCTCCACTGGAATCATGGCATCACACCCATAGACCAAGCTGAACGGGGTCTCATGGGTTTCTGACTGCTCGGTGGTGTGGTACGCCCAGACTATACGGGGCACCTCCTCAGCCCAACTTCCCTTGGCTTTCTCAAGCCTTCTCTTCAAACCTCTCAACAACACCCGATTAGCTGACTCCACCTGGCCATTTGTCTGAGGGTGCTCGACGGATGCAAACACTTGTTGAATTCCCACCCCTTCGCAAAGCTTCTTCAACAGGTGGCTTGCAAACTGCGTCCCATTATCCGACACCAGGCGTTTAGGCACTCCAAACCGGCACACGATGTTCTTCCACACGAAACCTTCGATCTTGTGTGCGGTGATTTGGGCCACTGGTTCTGCTTCAATCCACTTGGTGAAATACTCAATCGCCACCACCAAGTACTTCATCTGCCTGATCGCCAGCGGGAAAGGTCCCAGGATGTCGATTCCCCAAGTATGAAACGGCCAAGGGCTATAGATCGACTTCAACTCCTCGGGAGGTGCCTTGTGCCAATCGGCGTGCTGTTGGCATTGTTTGCAGCACTGGGCATACTTCTTGCAATCTTCTCTCATCGATGGCCAGTAGTAGCCTGCACGGAGAGTCCTCGCGGCCAGAGCTCGACCCCCAACGTGGCTTCCGCATATACCCTCGTGGAGCTCTGCCATGATTCTCGTGCACTTCTCGCCGTGTACGCATTCCAGGAGTGGGTGGGTGAACCCAAACCTGTACAGATCGCCATCAATCAACGTGTACTTGCTGGAATTTTTCTTTACCTTCCTAGCTTCTGTCGGATCCAGTGGGAGGAGGCCATCTGCTAGGCACCGCTTGTACTGTGTTATCCAAGTGTCTGGCTCATGGGTGGCGCAGACCTGCATCACATTCACCTTCTCTCCTCGACATGCTCTAATTCTCGGCGATCTCAGAGTTTCTTGCGTCAAGGACTTATGGCTTCTCGCTGCTTTCTTCGTCGACTTGCTTATCTGAAGGACCAGGTGATCTGCTACAAATGCCCTTGGCGTCTTCAGAGTTTCTTGAATCACCGTCCTCTGCCTACCCCCCTTGCCTGAGCTGGCGAGCTTAGCAAGCAAGTCAGCTCGGGCATTATGCTCTCTGGGCACATGTACTACTTCAAAGGAGGCAAAGGAACTCTTCAATTCTTGCACATACGCCAAGTAAGCCGCCATTTGTGGATCTTTAGCATGGAACTCGCCTGTTACTTGCCCCGTGACCAGCAGCGAGTCACTCTTAGCCATCAGCACCTTAGCCCCCATCTCCTTGGCCAGCAAAATTCCGGCGATCAGCGCCTCATACTCTGCTTGATTGTTACTGGCTTTGAAGGCAAATCTCAACGATTGTTCGATCAGCACGCCGTTGGGTCCCTCCAATATGACTCCAGCACCGCTGCCCTGCTGGTTCGACGATCCATCCACTGAAAGTACCCAACGGAAATCGTCCCCTTCAACTCGCGTTGCCTCAGATGAGAGCTCGACCACGAAATCTGCAAAGATTTGCCCCTTGATCGGGCCTCGGGGCTCATATTTAATATCAAACTCTGACAACTCTACTGCCCACTTCACCATTCTTCCCGCAACGTCGGGTTTCTTCAAGACCTTCTGGATGGGCAGATCGGTCATCACCAGTATGGTGAAACTATGGAAGTAGTGGCGCAACCTCCTCGCCGAAAATACCACGGCCAGTGCAGCCTTCTCCAGGGCCTGATATCTCGTTTCTGGGCCCTGCAACACCTTGCTCACAAAATAAATAGGCTTCTGAGCCTGATCTTGATCCTGGGCGAGCACCGCACTCACCGCCCTCTCAATTACAGCAAAATACAACCTGAGAGGGGTTCCCACCAGCGGTTTGCACAGAACCGGCGGGCTCGCCAGTTACTCCTTTAGTTTGACGAAAGCTTCCTCGCACTCTTTCGTCCAAACGAACTTATTATTGCGCCGCAGACACTGAAAATAGGGATGCCCTTTTTCTCCGCTAGCTGACACGAAGCGAGATAGGGCTGCCATCCGACTTGTTAGCTGCTGGACTTCTTTTACCGTAGCTGGGCTCCTCATCGCCAAGATGGCGGCACACTTGTCTGGGTTGGCTTCTATTCCTCTCTCAGTCAAGAGGAAACCCAAAAACTTTCCAGCCTCCACGCCGAAAATGCATTTCTCCGGATTGAGCTTTAACTTGAACTTGGCGATCGTTGTGAACAATTCTTCCAAGTCTGCAACGTGCTTGCTTTTTTCCGGCGAGGTCACGACCATGTCATCGACGTAAGCTTGCACGTTCCTTCCCAGCATTGGTGCAAGTACTCGATCCATCAGCCTCTGGTACGTGGCCCCCGCGTTCTTCAGCCCAAACGGCATCACCTTATAGCAGTAGCACGATCTCTCCGTCATGAAGGCTGTCTTCTCTTCATCCATGGGATGCATCTTGATCTGATTGTATCCCGAGAAGGCATCCAGGAAACTCAGCAACTTGCACCCTGCAGCACTATCGACCAGGGCATCAATGCTTGGTAAAGGATACGAATCCTTTGGGCAAGCTTTGTTCAGGT
This sequence comes from Phaseolus vulgaris, assembly GCF_000499845.2. NCBI lineage: Eukaryota > Viridiplantae > Streptophyta > Magnoliopsida > Fabales > Fabaceae > Phaseolus > Phaseolus vulgaris. The sequence continues at coordinate 125,823 of NC_023750.2, forward strand.
CGGTGAAATCGACGCACATGCGCCATTTCCCGTTACTCTTCTTTACCAGCACGACATTTGCCAGCCATTCAGGGTACTGGACTTCCCTGATGTGGCCTGCAGCGAGGAGTTTCTGTGTTTCGTCCCTGATCGCCTGCCTCCTCTCCTTGTTGAACTTTCTTCTCCTTTGTCGCACCGGTTTCACCAAGTTGTCCATCGCCAGATGATGGCACAAGAAGTCGGGATCAATCCCGGGCATGTCCGAAGCGGACCATGCAAACGCGTCCAGATGCCGCTCAATCACCTTGGCGATCTGGTCCTGGAGCTCGACGTCCAGAGATCTTCCCAGCTTGAAGATCTTTCCTCCGATCTCCTTTTCGAGCCACTGCTCGACAGGTTTTGGCCTGGATTCTCTGGCGATCACCGCCCTGGCGATTCCCTGCTCCCTCGCTTCCTCAGGGCGATTCCGCTCCTCTTCCTCCTCCAGACCAGCATTCTTCTCCCCCAGCTCAGCGTCCACCATCTCCACATCTCTTCCGGCGGCCTCCTCTGTTACCGTCGATCTGGGCTTCACACCGGGAGGTGGGGTGGTTGTTACATAACTCACCGATCTCTTGTTTTTCAGGCTATTCTCATAGCACTTTTTCGCTTCTTTCTGATCAGACTTGATCGTGATCACCACCCCCTCCATAGACGGCAACTTTAACTTCATGTGCCGGGTCGACGGGATTGCGCCTATCCTGTTAAGCGTGGGCCTTCCCAACAGGATGTTGTATGCTGAAGGAGCGTTCACAATGAGGTACTTGATTTTCTCCGTCTTCGACCCAGCCTCATCTGTAAACGTGGTTCTCAGCTCAATGTACCCCCTGACCTCCACCTGGTCGCCAGCGAACCCATATAGACACCCTCCATAGGGCCTTAGCTGGTCAAGGGGCAACTCCAGCTGGGTGAAAGTCGGCCAGAACATCACGTCTGCCGAGCTTCCTTGGTCCACCAGAACTCTGTGGACCTTCCTTCCCGCTGTAACCAACGAAATGACTATGGGATCGTTGTCATGAGGCATAACGTCCCGAAGATCCTGCTTGGTGAACGTAATGTCCACTTCCGGCGAGTGATCTTCACACATATCCACTGTCATCACCGATCGCGCGTACTTCTTCCTCTGCGATGCGGTGCATCCACCACCTGAGAAACCCCCTGCAATGGTGTGGATCTCCCCGTGGATAGGCATCTCGTGTTGCTGGGCTTCTCCACCTGCTGGCTGGGAACTCGACGCTCCCCCCGTCCTCCTGTCCAGCAGATAGTCATTTAGGAACCCGCTCTTAACCAGATCGTCGAGCTGATATCCCAAAGACAAACACGAGTCCAAAGTGTGGCCAAAACATTGGTGGAACTCGCACCAGGCATCTGGCTTTGACCCCAGCACCTTGTCGCCCACCTTCTCAGGCGCTTTCAACCTAGCAGATATGTTAGGAATGGCGATCAGATCCGCTAGTCCCATGACAAACTTGTGCTTAGGCGGGCGATTGTATTCCCGGCGTGCGGGTTGCTGGCGTGCTTGGCTCCTTCCCTTGTTTCTCCTATCGTAAGGATGGCGAGTCCTCTGGTCCTTCCTGGCCGCCGCCGCTGTTTCCAGCACCCTCTGCGGCTGGATCCTGGTCTGGGCGCGTGGCCTGGCGGGAGCCACGCTGCCTCTCTTCTCGGCGACTTCACTCTCGTCGGCGATGTGAGCCACCGCAAGTCGCCTAACTTCAGCAAACGTCGCGGGGTGCGCCCTGATCAAGGCCTCGCAGAATGGTCCTGGCTGGACGCCCTTCTTGAAGGCATAGACCAGCATTTCTTCATCCTTGGCCGGCGATCTGACCATCTGCGCTCCAAAGCGATTCAGGTAGTCTCTGAGGGACTCTCCCTGGTACTGCCTTATATCAAACAGATCATAAGACACCTTGGGTGGTGCCTTATTCACGATGTACTGCTCAACAAAGATCTTCGAGAACTGTTGAAAATTGGTTATGTGGCCGTTAGGCAGGCTCACAAACCACTCCATCGCCGTTCCCTGGAGCGTACTCACGAACATCTTGCAGTAGACGGCGTCTGACACTCCCGACAGCATCATCTGCGTATGGAACGTGGTTAGATGAGCCTCTGGATCCTCCACGCCGGTAAAGACAGCCTTGACCGGAACCACGCTCGTGGGAATAGGCGTGTCAGTAATCGCCTGAACAAAAGGCATTGGGAAAACACGAGGTGGCGTCGACGGCGCCACCTCTTCAGCAGAAGAACGCCCTTGCTGCTCCTGAAGAGCTCGACGCAGCTCCTCAGTCACCTTGCTGAGCTCCTCGTTCCTGGCGCGAGAGGCGACCAGGTCCTCATGCATTCTCGCCTGCTCTACGCGTGAGGCTTCCACAGTTGCCTGCAACGAACGCATCATCTCTGCCATCTGCGCCATGGTCATGGCGGCGGCGCCTTCGTCAGCAACAGGCGCAACTGGACTTGAACGATTGCTTCTCATTTTTCTCATGAACTCAGCGAATCTCAGAAAGCAGCGAACGACACTTCAACCACGATCGAATCAGCGATCAATCGGAGAAAACAGTGCGAAACTGCGCAAGAAAACTCAAGAACACCGTAAGCCTTCAAAGAAAACCATAACTTCACCAGAAACCGCCGCTTCTCTGCGGACAACCAAACGAGCGAAAGAACTCGAACTTCCACCAAACAGATTACGTGTAAACAGCAGGAAACCTCATTCCACCGATCGAAAAGCCAAACGAACGGTATAAAACGCGAATTCACCGAACGAAACTCAAGCAAACAGCGAACGATGGTTGCACCAGCACACAACCACGCAGAAAACTTCGGAAACTTCCAAGAACTCACGCTGTGGATGGGAGCAAGTTTTACACGGCCCCACGGTGGGCGCCTGATGATCCTGCCTGTTGACCGGAACGCTGGAAACTGCCTCGTCAAAGGATCGACGTGCGCACCGCTTCGAACCTCCGTTCCTCTTCGAGATCCACCTCAAGAACCTGCAAAGAAACAGAGCGGCGCCGCTGCGGCCGATCGCACTCCAACGCTCAAGTCAGTTACAGTATCACCAAATACTAAGAGAACAAGAACCGTGCAAATCCTCTCTCATAGTAAGCTCTATAACTCGCAAGCGTAAAGAGTATAATCTGAATGTGCGTACCTCAGAAAGTTTGTTGAGAACTCTTATATACCTGGTTGTTTTCTCTCTCCTGGCAGTTACAGACCTGGACACGTGGCTCGCATCCAGTCGTACACGTGCCATCCTCTGGAGCCTCCTTGACTTGGCGCTGCTTCTACTCTCATTTTGGCTAAGTTACTTATGCATGGTACTGTCCAGTGCATAGCTAACTTGGGAGTGCGATCCCTACTGGAACTGGCGAGTTAGGGGCCTTCATACACCTTCCCTGTGGTCTCGCCGGCCGCCTTCATAATCTGCTTCTCCTTCATCTTTGGCGATGTGCTTGCTCTGGCGATCTCCAATGACTAGGTCGCCTGAATCTACATCTGGCGACTTCATCTTTAACTTGCTGATCGCCGATTCTGGTAAGCTGGAAATCGGAACACGCCAATATAACAACTGGCGACTACACGAGCCCCCTGACTTCCTTCCCTTTTGCCAACCTGGCGCCTTGCCAACACGCCTATACTGTAGCAGGGTGCCACGTCATCACTCCCGACCACCAGGGCGGTACAGTTATAAAGAAATTATAAAATGTTCTAAGTAGGATATGGTAAAATTCAGGTAAATTCCTGATTTATTATTTTATTAGTTTCTTAAATCAAATAATTATATGCTTATATTATTATTATTTTTTTAAATTTGCAACGTGCATATTCCTAATACATACTTTTACTTTTAAAAGAAAAAATAACGTATCATTATACTAATTTAAAAAATTGATGTAAGAATATAAGATTTTTAATCTAAATTGTATTCTTAAAAATAAATATAAAACTCAAAATGTTAATGACTAATTTGTTTCCTTGCCTTTCATTATTGTAGTGGATACCTTCTGACAGGGTTGAAAATATTTCAGTAGCAATCACCATTTGTCATGTTTTCACCTTACAGCAACGATCACCTCTCTGAATTCATGATCATTTTCATTATTCTTTTGTTTTTGTGCAGATAATAATGAAGAATAAAAAATAAAAGCACGTTTTATCGAAGCAAAATGAAAAGGCGTTGATGAAGGTCTAGAATGTGCTTGCCGACATCAGCCCAACACAAATGGCGACATATATTAAAATGGTACTGTCGTTGTGTAACCATGAGTGAGCCATGAGGTGACACTCACAGGAAATCAAAACATTGGTGGATCTTGATCATAACGTGGGTGAAATGTAAATGGAGGATGAAAGAAAGTGACGTGTAAGAAATACACCTAAATCATAGGTCTATGCTAAGACTTATTTTTTTCTTAATTTTTTTTTTTTTTATGTTTTGGCAGTTGATTTGAGATGAAATAGTAATTTGAATTAAGGTAAATAAAGTGGAAAATTTAGAAAAAATTTATGAAAGTTTGTTAATAATGTGATGAGTGTGATTGAAATTGTAATTTTTTAAATTATAAAATGTATGATTACATATTTATTTTTTATGTAAAAAACTAAAAAAATAATGTTTTATTTTGTTCTGAATGTTAATTGTTTGTAAATATTTTTTTTGACAGTGCGTAAGAATATATTTTGAAATTTTTTTTATCAAAAGATAATAATGATTAGGAATAAAATAATTTGTTTTGATTGAAATCAAAATTTAATTGTGTAAAACAAATTATATTAAGTTCAAGACAAAATGTTAGGGTTAGGAGGTTTGGGTTAAAGTTAGGGGTAGGTTAGGGTTTAGGGTTATGTTTACCATATTCGATGTAGATGTAGGGTTATGATTATGGTTAAGGTTAGGGTTTAAAGGTAGCTCACACCAAATATATTGAACATATATTATGGAATGTTGATAATCGATTCTTTTATGAAAAATAAGGTAACATAGATTATGGGCAAGCATACATTGATTATTTGATGTGGACATCCAAATCCAAGGACATGGTGAGAAGGAATTTGACCAAGATTAATTGATTTCATTCCGTAACCTAAATTCTCAATTCTACTGGTAGTTCTATTTGGAATCATATAATTATCCCTACAAAATTAAGGCAACATAAATTATGGACAAGCAATAATTGATTATCCCTACAAAATTAAGGCAACATCGATTATGAGAAATAAACATCGATTATCCTTACAAAATTAAGGAAACATTGATTATGGGCAAGCTAACATCAATTATCCCTAGACAATTAGGCAACATCGATTATGGAAAAGCAAACATCGATGTTCCATACAAAAATCAACCATAATCGATTACGTAATCGATGTTTAGTTTTTTTGTCTCAACACATCAATTTCAAGAACTAACTTGATCGATTAACCCCCTCTTTACAAAGAGTCACAATTCTATTTTTCTCCCACGTAAATAACCAAGGGTACCAATGTAAAATAACATCGTATGCATGGACAAGCCTAGACTTCAGGATTTAGAAAAGTCCAAGGTGTTTTGATGATTTCGAACCATTTCATTTGTGAGAAAGACTAAAAAAATCGGTAGAAAAGACTTAGAAGATAAAAAAAGAGAGCAAGGACAATACATGTAATGAAGAGCAATTGGTGAAAACGAAAAAAATTGAATCAACTCTGAACTGTTTACTAGCTCATGCAGAAGTTGTTGAATTAATGGAGAGCTAAGTTTAAGAGGGGGTGAATTATACTTAGTTAGATTTCGCAAAAAGTGGTTTATCACAATCCTGACAAAATTTTAACTGATTATTTTTCAAAACAACAGGTTGATATTTTTAAAAGAGCACTCATTCAGAAAAATGAATATGTTTTTATAAAAAATAATTGACTAAAATATCTGAGCACACAATTCTTAAAGCACAAAACTATCAATCAAAAATACACTTAGGAAAAATTTAAATTTGTTTTAAGAATGAAATTTCTGAATTAATTTCAACAGATTATATTTGAAAACAACATATTGTTTTTTCTAATATAGTAACATAAAAGAAATATTAACAGATTATATTTGAAAACAAGAGATTGTTTTTATGGTTACAATAACATAAAAGAGATCTTGCAGCTTTCAAGAACCAATGCAGAATCCAACAAATTCATACACAATTTTAAAGAACCTTTTTGATTCAAACAACTTGTAAACCCAATAATGGATGCAAGTGTATACAAACAAAATCAATACACAGTGTTCCACACACAATTGCTTAGCACATCAGTTTTGTTCAATTCAGAAATCCAAACAAATATGCAGATAATAAAAACAACTTTTTGATTCTAATAACAATTGATTGATTTTAAACTAGTAAGAACAATTATGCTGAAAAATAAAGTGCAGTGATAAAGGAAGCTTAAAGGAAACCAAGATTTTATACTGGTTCGCTAACAACAAAGCTACATCGAGTCCCACCTCACACCAAGATGGAATTCACTAAATCACCAAAATTCTTTTTTACAAAAGAACAACAAAACAGTTCTTGAACACTACAAGAACCAACCATTCACTGCAACACCCTGTTATAGCTGTGATTCTCACCAAGAAACCCTATCGTGGCACTTACACACACAAAATTACATAACGGAAATGAAAAATAACAAATTCACCTTGACTATGAACCAAGAAATACAAAGGGATCTCCCAATTCACATTAGAACTTTGAAGAACCTTTGGCCTCTAGTTGGATGATGAAAATTAGGCACCAAGAACACTCAAAGATCAACAAAGATCAATTCTTCCAAAAATAGCTCACTCTTTGATTCTCATAAATTGTAAAAGTGTATTTTGTGTAATCAATATTTGGAACTTTTTTAGAAAACAAACTCACCCTTTTATAGAAGATAAAACAGACACAATTTTAAAACAGAAAATGGTACCATCAGTAAAATCAACCGGTTAAAAACAAATCAATCTATTGATTTTACTCAAAACAAGTAGTTTGTGTCAAAACTATTTTTTCTTAAAAGGAATGTATTTGAAATGAAAATACTTGATATCTTACATATTAAAATATGGTTTTTTTAAGGTAAAACATATTATAGAAAAAATCTAAAACATTTTAGTATTTTCAGTCAATTGATTTGAAAGATAACAAATTGAAAAAAAAATTGTAACTTTCCATAAAACAAAATTAAAACTAGTTTAAAATATTTTTAATCACTTGAGAAACTTTTTAAACAATTAAAAAACAGTTTAACCTGTTGAAAATTATTTTGTTATCAGACCTTCATCATTCCTAAAGGAAAAGATAAATCAAGACAACCAAAATAAAACCTAAGCTACCTAGACACATAAGGCACCAGGTCTTCACTCAAGACTTCATGACTTCATCAAACACTTTAAGTTAGGATCCTTGAGATGTCCAACAATCTCCCCCTGTTTGATGAAGACAAAGAGTCCAACAAGTCTTGAATCTTCAAACAACTTTACCTTTTAAGGGCAATGATCAGAGGCAAAAAGAACACATTTTACATATTCAGATTTGCTCCCCCTGACTTGCAAAACTCCTATATATTTCTCCCCTTTGTGTTCATCAAACATAAAATGTGAACAAATACTATATGAATGGATATACCAGTCCATCAAACAGTTCATAAGTATATAGAAAGCAACAATAATAACTGTAATAACCATGCTTAGGAAGGATAGAAAATGTTCAAGGTGCAAAACCAACACAAATACAACCCAAAAGAAAAAACAAAAATAGAAACAATTCAACAAATATGACAACTATAACCAATTACAAACCAAAAAAATAGATTAAAAAAGATAGACTATGTCTCACGATGATAGGGCTTAGCTAGCTGCTCTTGGACAACTTCAATCTGGTGATTACAAGATGTTGAAATCTTGATGAAGTCATCTTATAATAAGCTCTTTGCTCTGCAAAAATTTTGTACAACCGATTAAGCATAACTCTTTAAAAGCTTGATAATGGTTCACCCCTCTCCAAGGGTGACACATAAGCAATAAGAGCATTCATCTAATTTGCTTGGGGCTCATTTGTAGCAATGCTTGATTTAGGAACATCGAACTTGAAGCTTCACTATTTTTGCTTATTCACAAATTATTGCTCTTTTGAAATCTCATTTTCAGTAAAGTGGAGCAATCTATTTCACTTTCAGCTTTCATAGTTTCATTCAACTCATCTTTCACATCAACCTCAAAGTAATCTAGGAACTTTGAAACCATAATAGCATAGGGAAACCTATAGTCTACAACTCTCTTGGACTTCATCATGTGTTCCTTCATTACATTTACCCAAATTACCCTTATCATGTTCACAAGGCAGTACATTAAGATCAAGTCTTCTTCATTCAACATAGCATGCTTGGTCCCCTTGGGAGTTAGCTTCCATGTAATGATATACGCTAAAAATCTATAATGCCTGTTAGAATGAATGGCTTTAAACTAGAGGGGGGGTGAATTGTTTAAAGAGGGTTTTCGCAAAATTTTAAAACAAGAATGAAATTATCTCAAGAAACAATTGATAAGAAATTCAGTTTGCCAAAACAGCAATAAAAAACAACAGTACCAGAAAAACAATCGGTTGTTTCACAGAAACAATCGGTTGTTTATACTAGCAAACAACAAACAAAACTGAATTTAAAGAGTTAGGGATAGAGAGATAGCACACAGATGTTTATACTGGTTCACTCCAAATCCAGACACACTCTCTTCTTGGCCAACACACCAACACTAAGATTGTTGATCTTGATCCCCTCAAGAACACACAACCAATCTCAGCAAACACAGAAACGAAAACTTGTTTCAAATAGTACAAGGATTACACTAGTTACAGAAGATAATCTGAAATCAATACAAGAAGAATCCTATTCCACACACTTTGATCAATCACAAACTCTAAGCAATCTCAACTCTTTGAAAAACTCAAAAACTCTTTTCAAAATCTAGTAAAAGATTGTTACTCAAATCTGTTTTTCTGAATTTATTCAAAGATGTTGTTTGTTATCAAATCTTAGCAAACTCTTAAAAGATTGGTCAAAGCATTTAATGACTGGAGCGTAAGCAGTTAAATCATTTAAAGCTCAGTCAAAGATAAAACGATTTTTCTGTTATGGTCCCAAAACAAACAATCGGTTGTTTCCTCGAATCAATCGGTTGTTTTGGTTCGAACAGTTCAACCATTTGAAAAACAGTTTTCAATCTTTTCTCAAAACATCTAAGTATAAACAATCGGTTGTTTCGACAAAACAATCGGTTGTTTTAACTTAGTTTGAAAACATTTTACTTTCAAAAAGATTGAGAATGCCTATGCTTTAGATTTAATCAAAAGGTGGATTACAACACTCAAACTACCCCAGAACTAAACTAAAACCACACAACAACAACAAGCACAACAAAGGCTTCAACATCCTTCAAAGGATTTGGATTCTTCAAAGCTTGAACACCACATGGTTCAACAATACCTACATTAAATCGATTGAAATAAGTGTTTTGATCCCTAAAGAAAGAGCAGTAGAACTACATCTTGTTGAATTAAATAATTTAAGAGATATTTCCTTTGTCCACTTTGACTCCTCTTTGTTTTAGCCCAACAATACATCAAGAGTTATAAGCATTTTGGCCCCTTTCACAATTAACACTAAATTTTTTCCATCAAGACCGAGGTTAGTGTAAAATACTTTGATTAAATCATGGTATACATTGCCTATCATTTTCAGAAATGGTTATAGTCTCTAAAGTTTTAAGAGCTCCCTTGCTTCACGAAGTTTTTGCTCCTTCATCCAGGAAAGCTCCATCACCTTAGGAATATTGATTTGCTTCCTACTCATTACGTGCAGGAAGGTTGCCATAGCTTCTTCATCTCCAACAAACCATGTTTCCAAATATCCAAACCTAGAGGTGAAGGATGGTCCTTTGGATCTCTTCTTCTTTTGTGAAGGTGATGCCATTTGAGTAATATGTGAGAATAAATACAAATAGAGAAAAAGAATAGAACAAATGCTTTGATTTTGTACAATGTTGGATTATATAGAGGGTTAGTGCGGACAAAAAATAATTTGTGTTAAAAATATTCAACACATTGTTATTGGAAAGAGAGAAAAAAATCAATGCATTTGGCAGTTTTGATTGACCATGTATGAAAAGTTGTTGTGGATCTTTTGGTCAGCACCAAATCCCAACAATAAGTCACGTGAATGCACATGAATCCAGTCAAACTTTCTCTGTCCATGTCACATAAGTATGCATAGGATTCAGAAAATGAATTAATTAAAAACAGAAACAGTTAGTTGAAATAAGCATCAGATTAAAAAGAATCAATTGATATTCAATTAAATAAATTAAAATTTTATTGAGAACTATTACTTAAATTGATTATGCCTAATTTAGTTCTAATGTAATTAAATCTATCTCTTGCAAGTGGTTTGGTAAACAAATCAGCCAATTGTTTTTCAGTTCTAACGAATTTGATTTCACAATTTCAATTTCAATATGCTCACGAAGAAATTGATGTCTAATCTCTATATGCTTAGTCCGTGAGTGCATGATAGGATTCTTTGTCAAATTTATGGCACTTGTATTATAAAAAAGGAATGTTATTCAAAATATTTCCAAAATCACTTACTATTGCTTCAACCAAATATTTTTTACCACAACAACTCCCTACAACTATGTATTCAGCTTCAGCTGTTGACAAAGCCACACAAGCTTGCTTCTTGAAATGCCATGAGATTTAGTTTGAGCCCAGCAAATGACAAGTTCCACTTGTACTTTTTTTTGTCTATCTTACACCCTGCAAAATCAAATTCAAAATAGCCAATTAAGTTTAAAGAAACATGACAAAGATACCACAAACCAACTTCCTTTTGGCAGCATTGTAATGTGACTCATTTGGTGCAGATTGGAACCTTGCACACATGGAGAAAACAAACAGTATGTTTGGTCTACTTGTAGTAAGATACAGTAGTGAACCAATCAAACCTCTGTACTTGGTTTGATCCATTGATTTCCTAGCAATATCTTGATCGAGATGACAACTTGTAAAAATAAGAGTGCTAACAACTTTGCATTTGTCCATTTCAAATTTCCTTAGCAAGTCTTTACAGTATTTTTTTTGACAAATTAAAATACCATCCTTCAACTGTTTCACTTGAATTCCTAGAAAGTAGTTAAGCTTGTTGGGTTTAATAGTGCCAAAGTTCAAGAGGGGGGGTGAATTGACCTTTTAAAACTTCTTCGCAGAAACAGTGTTCAACCCAGTTTTACAGAAAATAAATCGATTTATGTGAAAATGAACAGATTTATTTCAGCACTGTTTTTCTGTTGAAACGCTTTTAATACAGCAAAGCTAATCACAAGACTATGCAGTGAGGATTTCCAGCAGCACACACAGATATCATATTTGAAAAACAGTGAAACACAAAAACAGCAAGCTTCAATTTCAAGCAAGTGATTAAGGTTCAATTGATAGTATGCTAGTTAATTGAGTGACCTTTGCAAACAAGCTGTTCCTGTGACTTTTAACAGACTATGAGTGTTCTTCTTGATGTCAAGAAATTTTCCAGAAATTAAGAACAATGAATCACAAAACAGCAAGCTTCAACTTTAAGCAATTTGTTTAAGGTTCAATTAATAGCATTGACAGTTTCTTGAACAGCCTATCACAGTCAATCTGTTCCAATGATTTTTAGCAGATTGTATATGTTCTTATCAGATTCAAACACCTTTTTCAGAAATCAAGAACAGTATGCACAGTGCCCAGAAAGAACAGATTTATTTTCAATTGAACAGATTTATTTCTTTGCTGTTTTATCAATTATGCAGAAACGAAATTGCAGAGTGAGGGAGAGAATGAACACAAACAATTATACTGGTTCACTCAACCTGAGCTACATCCAGTCTTCACCAACAACAGGTGGAATTCACTAACACCCAGTACAATCAAGTACACTTCCCACTGTTCTTGAAACCTACAAGAACTTAGGTACTCTTGCTGAAAAAACCTATTTCAGCACTCATACACACACATCCACTCTCCAAGAACACCTATCAAGAAGAGGATTCAACCAAACTATTACAAGTAATAAGAAGTGAAACGACTACACCTGATTGAGGTAACAAAGATCTGCCTTAAACCAGTAGGCAAGATTGCTAGAACAGTAGCTGCACCTCACACCAAGCTTTTGGAACCAAACCAAGAACAAGCACTTTTTGATTTTTGAAATCTTTGAAGAACAAATGCTAATCCTTGAAAACACTTAACTCTCTGCTGTCAAAACTTGTTTTTTGCAAATGTATGAACTGTTTGAATCGTTATTAAACTCAGAAAACAAGTTTGCATTTTATAGAAAGCCTAGCTTATAACAGAATTTTGAAAAACAGTTAAAGTTGTTATAAAATGAACAGATTGAAAATAAAATAAACTGATTTATTTTCAAAAGCAGTTAGAGAATCTGTTAAGTGAGGAGACTTAGTCAACCATTCTGGTGCTGAGATAAAATTGAAAAACGTTTAAGCTTGACATGGCACCAGAGGCAAAAAGAATCTATTCATTTACAGATGAACAGATTTATTTTTCAAAACGAAAACAGAGAAAGTTTAACTATTTGAAACTCAGTCGTTTTGAAAAGAAGAAGACTTAGTCAAAATACCTGATGCACAAAATCAAAATTTTTTCAAGACTTTAGCCAAGGCATCAGTGAAGAAAATGAATCTGTTTATTTAGAAAAGAACAGATTTATTTTTATGCAGTAAAACGTGTTTTCGTGTAAAACATGTGAAAAACAGTTTTAGAAAACTCATGCTTGTTCTTATCCCATGGCCAGTGATTATGAGGTGAGTTACACAGCAAAAAGCTACTCTTAGACAACCTCTAAGCACTAACTAAGACATTCTTAAAGCAAAGCACAAATACATGGAAAGTACATAAATGTCTTCATCAAACACAACATACAAGTCTTCATCAAACACAATCTTGAAGGGGCAGCAACCATCTTCAACAAAGCTCACCCATCATATATATTTCACATTCAATTTTAATGGCTTCTACAAAGGCTTCACACAAGGCTTCATTAGTTGAACCTAAGATAATATAATCTACATACACTTGTACCAAAATGATGCCATCTTTCTTTTTCTTAATGAAAAAAATATTATTTGTCATGCCTCTTTCATATCATTGAGATAACAAGAAATCACCTAACCTTTCATACCACTACCTTGCTGCTTGCTTCAATCCATACAAGGATTTCTTGAGTTTGTACACACGATCTAACAATTTATGATCTTCAAACCCAAGTGGTTGTGACACATATACCTCTTCATTAATATAGCCATTCAGAAATTCACAGTTCACGTCCATTTGAAAAAGCCTGAATCCATTCACACAAGCAAAAGCTAGGAGGAGTCTAACAGCTTCCAACCTTGCTACAGGAGCATAAGTCTCATCATAGTCAATGCCTTCCTCTTGATTGCAGCCTTTTGTAACGAGCCTTGCCTTCTTTCTAATGATGATGCCTTGCTCGTCCATCTTGTTCCTGAAGACCCATTTTGTGCCTATTACATTCATTTCAGTTGTCCTTGGAATCAAAGACCACACTTGATTCCTAGTGAACTAATTCAACTCTTCCTACATGGCTAAAATCTAGTTTCCATCTTCCAATGCTTCATCAAGATTATTTGGCTCCACAAAGATACAAATGGCATTGCTTCAAGAACTTGTTGAGAAATTTTTTGGTTGATACTCCTTTCTCAATATTCCCAATGACATTTTCTAGGGTTAAATCTCTAGGAGTCCTCCATTCTCTAGGCAATTTTGGATTTATAGCATGTTCTTCAGCAGAGATTGAATCGGTTGTTTCTGAATCAATCAATTAATTTTTCTGAAGTGTAGTTCTTAAATCATCTGATTCAAGTTCATCTTCAACAGGCTTAAGCATATTGATGAGGACCATCCAAAGCCACCATACACAAGAATAAAAGACAAACGAATTGTTTGTATCAGTAATAGAAATAACTTCTATAGGATTTGTATTCTACTTTTATCTAGAGTATTTTATAGAGGAAATAAGGATACTCTAGAAATCCTAACTTGTCACACAAGTAAGGGCTTCTAGAGCACCTTAGAAGAGCACATACGACTTTCTTAAGCCATCATACTCACTATAGTTAAGTTTACTTAACTAGAGTTATGGTAGCTTAAGGAGCAAGCTACCTTCATCTATAAATACTCTCAAATCCACTCATGTATTCAGATTTCCAATTAAATGAATAAAGAGTTATGAATTGGAACAATCATTCTCTCCCAAATCTCTCTTGCTAGTGAGCCTCTTTGGCCTAGTGAACTTAGGAAGGTTGGCCAAACCTCCTTCCCCTTCATTGCACTATCAAACTTCCAAAACCTAGCACCTCTCAACTGTTCGGTGCTTCCATCACCACTCTATTCTTTTGGATTCTCCATTCAATAATCCATTCAAGAGCTTGGATTGCATCACATATAATTGTTAGTCTCATAAAAAACTACATGGACATATTCTTCAATAGTTAAAAGCCTCCTATTATAGATTCTATATGGATGTCCATTTAAAGCATAACCAATAAGAATACCCTCATTAAATTTTGCATCAAATTTTCCAAAATTATTTACCATTATTCAGAACAAAGCATTTACAACCAAACACTCTAAGATGACTTATATTAGGCTTTCTACCTTTATACAACTCATAGGGTATTTTCGTTAAGATAGGCAAAATTAAAGTTCTATTTTAACATATGCAGCAATGTATACATCATCAACCCAAAATATTTAGGAAGATCATATTCATTTAACATAGTCCTAGCAAGATCTTCTAGTGATCTATTTTTCCTCTCAACTACACCATTATGTTGTGGGGTTCTAAGAGCAGAAAAACTATGTATAATTCCATATTTTTTCACAAAACCTAGCAAGTCTAAATTTACAATAGCTAGAGGCATCTATTTATAGCCAAGGGAAGTGAGTGAGTCGTGTAGGAGAAACTTCCTTAATCATAGTTTGCATGGCAAGTTAGGGTTAAGGTTTGTAGTGTCTGCCTATATCATCTACTAACCCTAGCTTGCATGGCAAGTTAGGGTTTATAGAAGCTCTTGTGCACACCTTCTCAACCCTAAGTTTAGAGTTTGAATTCTAGTCTTCTTTTGACCCATAATACAAGGTCAAAAAGAAAATCAATATTTACAAATTTATGCAAGGCTTAAAAGAGGAAATATATATTTTTCAATGTCTCTACTCTTAGCCTAAGTTGTGGTGGCTAGCTTTGTCTTAAATATATTTATTAGGTTCAACCAACTCTTCTAAGTTCAAGAGAGGTTAGGCCAACTCTTGAGGTGTTCTAGGCTAGAAGGAATATAGTAGAAGGAATAACCTATAAAGAGCTAAGAACAAGTACAAAGTGTTCCCCCAATTTGGGCAACAATGCAACCATGCATTCAAAGCTAGAAAATAATGTACATGAGTGCCCTATTTATAGGAGAAGGTAGCTTGCAACCCAAGCTACCCAAAACTCTAACCATAAGTTATCACTAGGATAAAAAAAATAGGCATGATAGAGTAGCTTGTACCATAAGCTAGGGTAAACACCCTAACTTAGCACGTAAGTAACTCCTAACCTTACATTGTTTCTCAAGTTGGGGTTTCCAAGGGTGGGAAGGTGATGGAGGACCATCCTAGTCACCAAAATAATCAGTCTCGGAAGAGAGAAAATTTTGATCAAAAGTTATTTTTCTAGAGAATTCTCCTTCTGTAGCCTTGTAAAAATTGTATAGAGTAAATAGGATTTCAATTTCGGTCTTTAATTTTTGTATAAAATTTTTGGGCCTTGTATTTGGGCCATTTTAATATATGATTGTAGGAATTTAGAGAGGCCAAGAGGGATACCTACATGGCACACACAAGGCACCACATAACTTTTCAACATGGAGCCTTCCTTTAGCACAAGATGATTTTTCCTTTCCTTCATGAAGCACATGTGGCACCTCATACATGCCTTCTCCACTCTCTTGTGCCACTGTCAATTTTCTAATGGAGAGCTTTTCAAGACATGGATTTCCATATGGAAATTCACCAATGGAGAGTTTTTAAGTTGCCACATGACACTCCATGAATAGAGAGTCTTTGAGAGTTCTAATAGTCACTATAGGAGACTTCTAACTCAATAAATAAATAGCTTCTCTTGTGTAATTCTTACACTTGAATTGTGTAATGAATTTCTGCCTAAATGATTTTTAGAATTGCTCTCAAGTCTCTCTTTTCTCGTGCTCTCACTCTTTAGGGAAGAAGTCATAGAGATAGCTAGAAGGTTGGCCTAACCTCCTTCCTAGCACCATTCTCTAACCTTCATTGTTTCACACCATTTCTTACCCATTTTATTTATCATATCTTCCATTGTCATGCCTCCTTCTTTCATCAAACTCATTCCAAATCGAAGAACTTAAGAGGGAGCCAAGGACCATCAAAAAGAGTTTTCTCTCTCCTAAGATTAGGTTATTTGACCTATTTAGCCCAAATACAAGGGCCCAAAATAAATCCTATACTAATTTGTCCCAATATACAAGGCTCAAAGATACTTATTCTACTATGTACATTTATTTATAAGACTTGGGAGAAGGATTCTTTATTTAAAGTTGAGTTATTTCTCCTTAGTGTAACTCATCTCATGAGTCTTCTTATTATAGGATAGTGGTGACTAACATGATTACACAAGAAAGAATACAGTAATTCAAAAATGGAAAATTAAAATCCTTCTGGTGTTTGAACTTTTCTTTCCCCCTTTAGTTTTTAACTCTTTCTCACTTGCAACCTGTACTTGGTGCATCCCTCTAGATCACTACTAAAACGTGAACAAACATAACGTCTAACATGAAAATGAAGAACATAATAAAGCAAGTTTTTATACTAGTTCACATCAAACCTTGGGCTATGTCTAGTTCTCTATCAAACACACTACTTAAGAGGTTCCATTGACCAAAATAAATGATTATGGCGAGTACACCATCCTCTCCAGGTTACATTGAGTACACAAACCTCTCAAGGTTATACTAGTCTTAATATTCCCCTAAAACTAAGACCTCTCAAAATATACGAAATACTCTCAAAGATAGCACAATCAAAGCTCATTGGGTATACTTTACAATGTGAAGAATTACAAAGTTTAACCTCACAACCCAAAAACACAAGACATTCTTAAATAATTGATATGCAACTCTCGTGTATGTTGAAGCTTTCTATTAAATGTTATTCTAATTGTTGTTTTCTTCAACTTTGTCTTTGAATCCTTTATAAAACTTTCACAAAGATGAATGTTGAAGCTCGAAACAACAAGACTTGATATCAGCAAAACATTTCGCTTATGCATCACTTCATTTTTGTTGTAGTAGATGTTCATAAAGAAAACTTCTAATATAATGGATTTCTGTGTCTTGAACGTTGGAACTGTTTCTAGAAACAATTCAAACATATTTAAAATATATAGTAAAAAAACAAATAAATTTGATTATTTCATAATTATGAATTTGAAAACCTTCTATTTTAAAAATCTATTTTGAATGTTGTATTTAAATTTTTTTCCATACTTGTATAATACTAAACATTGATACATATATTTGATTTAAATTGTTAAATAGGATTAATACGAGGTTTGTAAATATTTAATAATCATTTAATTTCATTTGAAAAACTTATGTAAAACAAAATACATTTATTCTCTAAAGAAATTGTATGGATCATCTATGACGAAAATGAAATCAAGACCGTCTAACTCGTTTAACATTATGAGACTATCTAACAAGTTTAATATTATAGAACCATCCAACATATTTAACATTTGCGAGATGGTCTAACTTGTTAGTAGAGTGAGACCATCTAACATGTTTAACACTGGGAGATCGTTCAACATGTTAATAATGTCTAAATAACTCTTTACCAGAATGGTGTTGTTGAGAGCAAAAATAGATCTTTACAAGAAATGACTCGGATCATGTTAAATGCTAACTCCACCCTTAAACGTTTTTGGGCAGAATCCATTATTTTTTTTATAAAGCTTTCATGTTAGGCATCACTATGCAACTTGACATTTCAACTAGGCTAACACCCTAAGCAACAACAATCCTCTGTCATCATGTAAAAAATGTATTATTAAAAGAAAAAAGAAAAAGAAAAAAAAATGAGGGGATAAAACCAAAACTCATATGTTAACAAAAACGATACATAGGTAGAGTATACCTATTCATAAAGAACTCTAAGAATAGACAAGATGAAAGCCTATTATACCAATAATATGAGTCTCTATGAATAAAATCTAAATTAGCTAGCTTCTTGACAGAAAAACCTTTCTCGGATCTTTATTTTTAAGCTTTTCAGATGATCAAGATTTAAAGTGCTGCAACTCACTCTTTTAGAATCACTTGTGTTGCATCTGCATATAATCTTTTAGATTCAGTATATTTTTCTAACATAACATCTGTTAGACGATTTTTTATTTTTATAGAAAAACAATCTAGCACAAACATAATGCATAGTGAATGAAACAATTCAAAATGTGATAGTGACTTACTTCTCAATCTCATCATACAAAAGTAAGTTAAAGAATTAAAATTTTAATTTAATATTATCAGATGATATTTTAGGTGGGTTGGTGAATGAACTCAATTTACTACATATTTGTTCTAAATTTTGTCCACCTTTTTGACCAAATTTAAAAAATTACTTTTGAACCAATGCGATCCAAACCCATGATAAACCAAATTGACACGTTAGTTTAGATCATTTTGACTAGTGTAGACTAGTGTAGGAATCTATGTTTTAAAGATAGTAAGACTAATAGTATCGTGTGATTGTTCAAATGTATTAGTGCTTCAGTTGTCTTTATTACACATACACCCATGAATTTTCAAACCTAAAAACTGCTTGCCTTAATGGTTTATTTTCAAATTATATAAAGTCAAATTTAAAGAATTTTTTTATATTAAACAACGAATAAATTGAGTCCTCAAAAACCTAGATTCATCCATATATGATGAGATGTTAAGTCAAGTTAATGTTAAAATGTAAATATATATGATTATATTGAAAAACTTTCATGTTTTATATTTAAAATATAGATTTGAACTTCTACACCACAAAACAAAAATATGTTTGAAATTTAATTATGATTTGAAAATTACATATTAAATAAATAAAAAAGTTGAATATCATATATAAAGAAAAAAAAATCCACAAATACCTAATATAAAGTTTTAGACTAAATATGATATGATATTGTAATAATTTATTAACTCATTTCTTATTCTTGTGAGTATATCTCTTAAAAGAAATTCTAATCAATAGTAATATTGAAACAAATTATATTTTGGGATAAATATGTTTTTTTCATGTACTATATAATTCAAAATTGATTTTTTTTTCAATTTTAAATTTTATAATTATTGGATACTTATAATAATAAATTAAAGGAATGAGTCATTATCAATGTGTTTTATTTGTTACTTAAAAAAAAATATCTAGACGTTGAGTGTATAATAATATCATATAATATTCACGTCAATAATGACTTAATATAAAATATTTTAACATTTTAATTTACATCGAAAATTCATTTATCACGTACAAAATAATTTGTAATGACTCATTACAATAATTTCTTTATTATAACACTCAAAAGAATTAAAAGTTAAACTAAAAACGAAAGTCAATTTCACGTGAAAGAATAAGGAAAAAAAACACATTTAATTTTTAAATTTATTCTTAAAAACTCTTAATATCTGAATCGATAATTTGTTTTGGTGATAAGTTTTATGAAAAAATCCCAACTCTAGGACCTACTAACTTCTCCTATAATGATGCACATGGTGTTTTCTGAAAATGAGATGGATTGGTGTGGTGAATCCACTTATAAGAAACGGTGACGTGATTGAATTGAAATTACTTAATTAGTCGACAAATGAATAAATTGATTAATAAATTTTATATTTGATGAATGCATTATAAAAACGTGTGAATTTATGAATCTATGGTGGATTGTGTAGAGATGAAATATGGATGGAGTCTTCATACACGTTTTTGTTCCCCACAAGACAAATGGTAGTGGGTGAGATAGGACCACAGTTTGTAATATTTCTGATCAGCCACTCTGTTTGGTACTTTTCTTTAGAAACCTTTGTGTTCAGTGGTGTGTGTATGAGAAAGGCATGCAAACAGAAGGCATTGTTGGAATAGCAACCAAATTTAATGGTGCAAACGGGTCAAGCACTAACTCCCATTTTACAAAAAGCTGATGAAGAAAAAGGTAATCACGCAGTGCTACTTGTACTCATTGTTTCCACAGATAAACATTATGCAACAATCCAAAGTTGCCTCCAAGTTGCAACTACAAACGCAACTAGCCAGGTTAAACTTTATAATAAAGTTGCGTCGCTTTAATACCTCTAAATTCACGCCTCAAGTTAATATCTTTTTTCCCTCACCATCACAACTTTAGTTTACATCCCACTATCACAAATATATATAAAAAATATTAATAGATAATTTTGTTTGCTAGTTTTATATATATATATATATATATATACACGATTACTTACCTTATTTAAATTTTACATAATTTATTAGTTTAAAAAATATTAAAAATATAGAGATAAATCCATTTTATAATAGATAAATAGGTCTTAAATGAATTTTTAAGTTAATTATTACAATATTATGAAACGAATTTTAAATTTAATTAAATCTCATAAAATTAGTTCATATATTAAAATTTTTATCTATATACTTATTTATATATTTATATATGTAATGAAATATACAAACAAACTAATTACAATATTTTATTACTAAAATAAAGTTATCAAATGGTACTTTATGAAAAAATGGTTAGCAAAATATGATTTTTCTTTGAATATATAGTTATTAGTAGTTCAATTCTTTATTTTTTTTGTACTTGTGACCCAATAAAAACCTTATCCGTCTTGAATTGACTAAAGCAATAACTCAAACACATATTTGGGTAAGAAAAATAGAATAAAGAATGAGAGGTAAGAGTGGGATATTGATTAATTGAGTCTGATAAATAAAAATACAATCGATGATAAATTATTCATATGCAAATTGTGTGTACTTCAAACTACTCAATTTGAATCACATTTGGAAATCAAAGATTCAACTTGAGCTTTTCCACTAGGTCCCTTTGTCCTAATGTAAAGTCTATACTCATCAAAAGTTTTTGATGGGTATAGTGCTGGCCTATCCTCAGTCACAAGCTCCTTGGCAGGTTCAATGGGTATATCACTCCTGGGGTTATAAAAGAAGGCCAATGAAACTCTATCTTTGTCTGAGTTCACAATCACCCTGTGCTCTATACTCTTGTAAACTGCATTGCTCATCACCTACAAACATGTCACCCACATGATATGTCAATAACCATATCAGCCATGTTTTCTTTCAAAATGTAGCAATATTATACTGATAAAAAAAGTAAGTCCTAAGTGATGACATGAAAATGTTCAACATTGTTGTAGATAGAGACCTGAATTTGATCACCAATGTTGATGATAAAAGCATTTGGGAGGGGTTTAACAGTGATC
The DNA here is from genome assembly GCF_000499845.2 of Phaseolus vulgaris. Classification (NCBI taxonomy): domain Eukaryota; kingdom Viridiplantae; phylum Streptophyta; class Magnoliopsida; order Fabales; family Fabaceae; genus Phaseolus; species Phaseolus vulgaris. Next base: position 147,475 of record NC_023750.2, read on the forward strand.
CAATCGTCTCCTCTGCGAACTTGAAGTCCAGACACATTTTCATCAGGGAGAAGAATGGTCATGCCACCGGGGTCTGAATGAGAGGACAAACCCATAGTGAGGTCAGGTTGTGGACACTTTGGATAGAAATTCACCCTTAAGCAAGCACCAATTTCATCTTCCCCACCAAATGCATTCATCAGAAAATCCTTTCTTAGCCCAAGATTCACTGACAGTATCTCAAGAACCCTTCCTCCTAGCTTAACAACTTCCTCGCCATATTCAGTTATCACATTCCTAATCCAGAGAAAAAAATACCTAATTAAAGAAATTGAAACAAAAATCTACACAGAAATTCAAGGTTGTCATAATGAAGAACTATGACATGAAAAATTTGTAAAAGTCAAGAACTTAATTCACACTAAGCTTCAAACACTGAAATAGAAATTTACCTGATAAGGAAAACAAATGCTTTTTAACTCTGTTTTGGCTACAAGTTTCTTTTTTCACTTGCTTTCGTGTGAATAAAATTTGTACGCTTTATTCGCGTATAGAGGAGGGGCAGGTTTTTTCACCTCCCATGAGTTTCACCATTTAAAATCTTTTATAGAAGTTTTTTTTATATATATAAATATTATTATAATTTAAATTTTACATATATGAATCCTTTAAGATTGAAGAAAGGCATTTAAATAAAGGTTTTTTTCAATTAAAAAAACTATATTTGTGAGTTCACATTAAAGTAATATCTTTGTTGATAAATTCTTGGTAGAAATTTATATTAGAGATGAGAGAGAACCTATAAGCAAATAAATTCTAACGCAACTTAATTTAACACCACAAATCTAAAAACAGCCTAGATGTAATTTTCTTTTCTCAAATGAAAATACTATGTAGTCTCCATTATCTTTTTAAAAGCTTAATCTATAAAAAAAAGTTGTAGCTAATGTAAATAATACATTTTTTTAGTATTTGTTTTTGGACTACAAAGTTAAATGCTAAAATTGTACGCATGTGGATGCCAAAAGACAAAAATAAAAGAAAATCGTGATATAATTTACTGGATATCTTATTCACTGCAGATTGTTATTCTCAATTATCGTTTATCCTTTATTGCCATAATAATAATAATAATAATAATAATATTTTAGTATTTGGTGGACCAACCTGAAACCCCCCACGTTTTTCATATGGGTGGGGTGTAGTTGTTTACGTTTCAACGAAGTAGTGTTAAAGAAAAAGTTTATGACTGCACCAAATGAAACGGCACCACAAGACCAACCATCGGTTAACATGTTCATAATCTTAATTAAGTAATATAAATATCGATGTCTTCTTGTGCAACACGGCTAAGTTAAAGCCAAACATTTATTTCATGTGGATGGATGAACCTTACAAAACCTTAATCTAATGAAGAAAAGTGACTCTTTTAGCTACCCACTTTAATTTTGTAAAATACTCACCAACTACATACCAAATGTGACAAAATCACAAAACCTGATTTCCTTTTTGTTGGATAAAAAGTGGTAGAACCTGTTGTCACATGTTTCTCACACCCAATTTTGCATTTAATTTAAAAAATAAGAACAACTCCTGTCTGCTTTGCTTTAGTCTTTGAATAGATGCACAGTGTAACACAATATGACAGTTCATTTTTATTCACTTTTAAACAATGACTTCTGACATGTTTGGCCACTTGCATAAAATAAAGTTTATTTCTTTTAATTTTTTGTATGACTGAATCTAAAGTCCGTACAGACTATTCAAGCATATTTATTAAATGTGTCTGACTTAAAAGACAAAATATGATTTGTCTCACAAAATGTATGGTTTAAAACAATTATATACATGAGAATGAAAAAAAAATAGGGTATTGAAGAAGAGATATGAAAAGGAAGAAAAAAGGGTTTTACTATTATGTTGTGTTCGTATTTTTCTTTTTTTATAATAGAGTTTTTTTAACACTTTAATAGTAAAAATAATTATTTAACAACCGTCTTTTAAAATAAAATAATATTTTTTAAGTATTAATTAGATGAGTCTGATATTAGGATGTTATTATTTTATTTTATTTACATTGGTAATTAGGAGACATACCTTAATGATGTTGGGAGGTTTGGCCACTTAGCTTGGTCCATAAGGGAACAAGGCATGTAATGGAGAAAGAAGTAGTCACTCCAATCCAAAATGGCCCCTTTTTTCACTCCCAACCTGCTTCCATACCCTTCATAAGTGAGGGGTGTGTTAGCATACTCCTCTTTCACCTCAATTGGTTGGTGAAAGAACTCACGCCACACCTCCCTAGCACTCTTCATCAACTCATGGCTCACACCATGGTTCACCACTTGGAAAAACCCCCATTCACGGCACGCCGCCGCCACACGGTGGAGCTCCTCCTCTCGCCGTCCGTCCTCCCCACTGTAGAGGTGTTTCATGTCAATCACGGGGATGTTTATGTCCTCATGAGTAGTGTGAGATTCATTGGGTTGGTTTGAGGCGTGAGTGGTGTAATTAGTGGGCCTTTGGGACTTAGGCTTTATAAAACGTTCGGGAATTGTGGCTAAGCCACTTTCAGCCAAGGCTTGGACTCTAATCACTGGCTCAGGCCAATCTTGGCATGCCATCATTCTTGGGTTTTCGTTGCACACAAAAAGCAAATAGGAGTTATTAGATAATGGAAGCAAACACCACACACTAGTGTGTGTATGTGTGATTTGTGACTTCTTGCCAAGAGCAGCATATAGAGGGGCCTTTATATAAGCAATAAGACGGGGGCAAAATTTTCGGCGACGTGATAAAATTGATTTGTTCATAGCCGTAATATTATTTGCCATTTGGATTTGGGTTTTTTTATGCAAGTTAATTCACATCATGGGAATAATAATAATAATAATAATAATACATATGATCCTTTTCGAACTTTTAATTAGAAATTCTATCTTGTGATTTTTTTTAAGAAAAAGGGTTATATATAGTTCTTGGTATGTATATAATTAAAATATTAGAAGAAGAATAAAGTTGGAAGAATGAACAGAATAGAAGAGAATTGAGGAGGTGTGGTTTTGGAGGGAGTGAATAGAGGCAAGGTTGTGTAACTTGTGTGAAATTAAGGCAACCGAAAACACATGGAGGACCCACTTGTGCGTGTGTGAGTGTGTGTTGGTAAGTCAAAACCTTTAACCAGTCACCACGTCTTTCCCTTTGATGAAAATTGTAAACAACACTTCATACTAATGAAAATGGAAAAAAGGATTAAATTGGGTCGACTGGAAAATCAACGACAATGTTTTCAGAAAAAGTGTCTCAAAATATATTTAATTTCAAAAGATATTGGAGAAACACTTGTGAAAGGAAAATTTTAATTTGAATTTTGATTTTTGAAACCTATTGGCCTAACCCCTTAAATGATGGATCACAATAGAATGATTTCACATGAGTTTCATCGTATTCGGATCTAAAAAATTATTATTGGTATTTCAAAGTATATATCCCACGTATTCTTCTAATTGGTTACATATATTTTTACAAAAAATTAAAATTATAGCATGAAAAACATGATAAAAGAAATACTTACCTAGCAATTTTTTTTTCATAAAACCTCACTAAATTATGATACTTATCAACTCCCCTATTTAGAATCTTGTTTGTCCTAAAAAAAAAAAAATTTAGATAAATCAGACTATGGTTCAATTATCAAAGCAACTTTATTTACTGGACATTAGATTAAATTAAAAATCTATGATGCTTCCAACTCCATATGTAGCAAGATATAAATGCAATCAATTTCCATGATAAACAATTGTAATAATGAAATGACAATTTTAGTAAGGAACTTCTCCTCATATTCTCACATGTGAGTGTTTTGCTTTCAATTTCCACTAAATCTTAACAAAATCATAGTTGCCTTTCATTTTCTTCATATCACAATCACATCATAAACATGATTTTTAAGGTCTTTTTCAGGGTTGTAAAGAGGTTGGGTTACAAAAATAATTGATTTTTAAGATAACAAAATGCACATTTTAAAAGAAGAAGAATATACCTACAATTCAAATACAATTATATTTGTGCTATATGTACCGCTTGGTCATGATCGGGTTGGAACCTGATCGAGTGCATCGGGTCAGAACCCGAGCATGTGTATCGGGTTTTTTAGCCCAAATGGCTAGGCTCTATAAATGTAAGTGGCTCGGGTTTGACAGCTGATAAGGTTACATTGATTATTTCCTTATGTTTATTACGTCATAAAATGAACACACATTTAGGAACAAAAAACGCTATATGAGGCGAATCTTGTGTAACACCATCCCTATAAATCAGGAAATATAATTGTGGCTAACAAAGTTGTTACAATTTTATGAAGAGAATCTACAAAATGCTATATAAGGGCCATGAGACCCCAAACAGAGATAAGTACTATACATTGATATTTTAATGCTTTCACTGACTTGATCGTCGAAGTCTTGTCAACAGGTGTAGCTCTTCTCACCACATGACGATCTTCAAGTACCCAAAGGTTGCTACTATGAAGGAATGGTTTGGAGACCTCCTCCAAGATCCGACCCCAAGTTTTGACAAGAACAACTGGTCCTGCTAACCACCTGAAACACTTACACACAAACCGTAATAGTCAAACGAACATGAGAAACACAAGACAAGGAATGCAGATGCCCGATGGAGATGAAGCCTTAGTCTTACAAAAAATCATGGAGACAATGCGAACTCTCCAACAGGCCAATGAGGAATACTGTTAGAAACAAGACCGCCTACGCGAAGAAGCCCAAACGAACACAGAGAGATTTATGGGAGAGATAGAAACTTCCAGATAGATGATGGAACACGTCATCGGGGTAAATGACGAACTGCAAAACACAAATGAGGAGCTACACAGAGCCATGCCCAAACAAGGAAGGCAAAATATTCGAGCTCGTTCCCCAGACATATCCTCACGAGACAACTCCCAGCCATTCTCACAGGAGATTATGTACGAATCGATCCCATCTCACTTCATCACGCCAAAAATAACTCCTTTCTTCAGTGTGGAAGATCTCGAGAGCCATCTAAAGGCATTCAAAGATCAAATGTTAATCTCAGGTGGTTCGAATGTCGTTTAATGCAAAATGTTCATGGGCACATTCATAGGAACCGCCGTCCAATGGTTCAACGGCGTCCCAGATGGGCACATCACATCTTTTCAAGAGTTCTCCAGAATTTTCAAAGAATAATTTTCAGCTAATAAGGTTGAACTCCCCAATTGCCTGATCTCTTTGACGTCAGACAGAGAGAGGGGGAATCTTGAAAGATTACCTAAATCGTTTTTGTGTTGTCTTGGTACGCTTACAAAGCCCGAACAAAGAGATGGTGGTTGCCACATTCGTGAAAGGACTAAGAGCCAACCCCTTCAGTGATTCGCTGATTTGGAACAATGCGGAATCCATGGCTGAAGTAAGAGAACGAGCAATGGCACACAATGAAGCAGAATAAGCTATACAAAGAAAGAAGGTAAATGAACAACCAAAGCAATGGAGATACAAAGAGAGTGGATGGGAACACGGCTCAAAGAATGTCGAGGTCCGAACAAGTTGATGTGCCGACCAGAGATATATCCCATACATTATGAAGGGGCACAATGCGAAAGGCGATCCGATAATGATTTGCCTAGACCAAAGTTTTGAACATCATACAGGTCGCTTATAACAAGGGAATATGCGATAGACAAATTGTGCTTCCCAAAGAAGATAGATCAGGCACTCGGCGGGTGGAAGGACGCTTAGTGCAAATTCCAACAAGCATGCAACCACGATACCGAGAGGTATCCTATCAACTGGCCAAGCTAGTGAAGGAAGGTTTTATGACCAGGTACCTTGAGGACGACCAAGAGAAAGAACATAAGGGAGAAGATGTGATGAAAGGATGAAGCTATGAAACCCCAATTTTGGGAGATTTCAATACTATAGCAGGGGGATTCTCTGGAGGGGGTCATCAGCATCTAGTTGCAAGTGTTACTCCCAAGCCGTGATGATCTTGGAAACTCAAGAACCCAAGCGACACTCAGTTCCATCTATCTGCTTCACAACGAAAGACTCTGAGGATGTTTTTCCTTATGAAGATGATCCCGTGGTGCTATCAGTTATCACTATGAGGCGGAACGTACATAGAGTCCTAATAGATCAGGGAAGCTCGATCGATGTCATGTTTTGGGATACCTATTTGGGTCTACAAATTCCCCTCGATCAACTCATGCCCTTCGATGGTTGTCTTGTCGACTTTACAGGCGACCAAGTAGAAGTTCGAGGGTAAGTCGAGTTGAAGACTGTTAGAAAGGATGACTTTAAACTAGAGGGGGGGTGAATGGTTTAAAGAGGGTTTTTGAAATCTTTTAAGCCAAGAATGAAATTTACTTCAGAATATCTTGATTAAGAAATCAGTTTGTCAAAACACAAAGCAAAAAGCACAGCACCAAAAAAACAATTGGTTGTTTCGCAGAAATAATTGGTTGTTTATACCAGTTTACAAATATTAAAACTGAATTTAAAGAGATTAAGGATAGAGAGAATGCACACAGAGGTTTATACTGGTTCACTCTAAACCCAGAGCTACATCCAGTCTTATCAGAAACCACTGAGGAAATCCACTAAGCAATCAACCCTAGATCACTTACAACACAACCAAAGAAGTGACCTTGATCCCCTCAAGACACACACTTCCCTTGGTCAACACAACAACACTAAGAATGCTGATCTTGATCCCCTCAAGAACACACAACACTTCTCAGCAACACACAGAAAGTTTCTTTCAAAGTACAAAGGATTACACTTGTTACAGAACTAATCTGAAATCAATACAAGCAGAAAATCCTATCTCACACTCTTTGATCAAACTCAATCTGTAAGCAATCTCAACTTTTTCTCTTAATGAAAATCAGTGAAAAACTCAAATTTGTTTTTCTGTATTATATCAAAGTTGTTGTTTGTTATCAAATCTTAACAAACTATTCATTGCATTTAAAGATTGGTCAAAGCATTAAAAACTGGAGCGTAAACAGTTAGAAAATCATTTAATGCTCAGTCAAAGCACAAAACAGTTTTTTGTTATGGTACCAAAACAAACAATTTGTTGTTTCCACGAATCAATTGGTTGTTTTGGTTTTGACAACAAGTCAACCATAAAAACAGTTTTCAACCTTTCTAAAAACATCTAAGTATAAAACAATCGGTTGTTTCGACAAAACAACAGGTTGTTTTTCACTTAGTTTGAAAAACACTTTTCTTTTAAAAGGATTGAGAATGCCTATGCTTTGGATTCAATCAAGAGTGGATTACATATTAAATCTACCCCAGATCCTATCTAAAAGACAGCTCAGCAACAACAAGCACAACCAGCCTTTCATCATCCTTCAAAGTGTTTGGATTCTTCAAAGCTTGAACACACTTGGTTCAACAAAGACAACCTTCTCGGATGAAAATGCAACGAAAACCATAACGATAAAGTACATTGTGGTAAATGTTCTTTCTTCTTACAATTTGCTTTTGGGACGACTGTCACTAAATAGGTTGGGCATTGTGGTTTCCACTTCACATCTGAAGTTGAAACTGCCTTCGCCTGAAGGCAAAGTAATCACCATGAGAGTAGATAAAAAGGTAGCACGCAAATGTTACGAAAACAGTTTGAGAAGCAGAAGGGGTACGTATACAATTACTTCCTGATGGAATCCTATTAAAAACATTGTAATAGCTAAATTCGTTCATTAGTAGTGAAAGTGTGTCAAGGGGTTCCGGGTGTCACTTGCACTTTAACATAGGACACGTCTAGTTTACTTTTCCGTCTTTACTTTTTTATTTTCTTTGCCTTTAATTCCTTCTTTTTTAATTTTTTGCTTTCCTTTATTTTTCTAAGTCTTCGTGATACCTAGGTGATTGCTCTCTTTTTGTAGTTGATCTTCCTCTGATCACTAGGACGCCTTGCATACATCACATCTAGGGAAAATTTGTTTTGAAGTTTCTTTTGAGAAAAAATTTTGTTAAGACTATCCGACGTAAGCTCTGGCTAAAGGAAGATTTGGTATTTAAGCAGTCCTAGTGACTCACCTCTCTTTTCTAGGAGTGAACTTGGAGATAGTTTGACTTGTTAAATTTGATTGAAACTTAACTAACTCTAAAACCTATTTGTGAAAATATTTTATCACTCATTTGAAATAAATTTTGTGTGTGAAAATCATTTTTTTTTAATTTCAAAATGAGTGATCATAGTCATGCACTTAATGTTCAAGGTAGTAATAAGAACATAGAAGATGATATTAGAACAAAAGTAGAAAAACATGGAGAAAATACAATTAAAAAAAATGGATGAGATGAGAGAAATGTTTGGACAATTAATTCTCAATCAAAATATGGGAAAAGAGCGTGAGGAAGAAAGGCACAGGCGTAGAAGAATTCCTGACTTTGATGAGCAATTTGAGAGAGATTTTTCTATCAGCTCCACAAACTTCAACAAAAAGATAGATTTGTAGAAGAATACAAACAGAAAATGAAGTTACTTATGTTCAAGGCAGGAATAAGAGAAGAGCCTAGAAAAACCATTGATAGATTCAAAAGTGGTCTAAACCTTGAAATCCGGGATAGGGTTGAACTTTTTCCCTTTAATTACTTTAAAGATTTGAATGAAATAGTTCAACAATGTGTTAGGATAGAACAACGAATTACAAGAAGGACTACCTCTAGAGAAGACTATGTTAATACATCATATTTCAAGAGAGAGTTTAAAGGCAGGGTTACCCATCCAAATCCAGGTATGAAGGGTCACAAGAGGATGAAAGGGAAAGAAAACTAGAAAAGTCTTTTTCTAGAGGTGAGCCAGATACTGATAACATTTTTTTCCTTCAATTACAAAACCTTGTGAGGATGTGCTTGACGAAAAATTTGTGTTAGGAATTGAACCAAATATGGATATAAATTGTTCCTCCACAGAAAATACAAATGATTGTTTGATTGAAAAGCAAGAAGAAAAGAAAACCCATAAAGAAGGAGAGTCTTTTATGACACCCCCTGCAAGCATATCAGAGAAAGAATCCTTAAAGGGGGATTGCAATACTTTGAACTCTTCTTTTCAATTATATAATGCTCATTCTTCTTCACAAAATTCTCAAAAATAACACTTTATGATGTTGTTGCCTAGCTTAGTCAATAAACAACACAAAGTGGACAAAAATATTTTTGAAGAAGCTATTAATAAAGAAAATTATCTCATATTTATTTGATGTCTATTGTAAATTGACATTTGATCCAGCAGGAAAATAACGAATAAACAGAGGCTATTGTCATTGAGTGTCATTCAGATTTGAGGACAAATCCTTTTCAAGAGGGAGGGAATGGTGAAAATCATCTGACATCAAAACTTTCGGCTAAGAAGATAGACGAAGATTGAGAATTACTAAAGAGATTGTAAAGTCTTCTTAGCCTTGTAAAAACTGTATAGAGTAGTTTGGAAGTTTTGGGCATTTGTATTTTGGGCCAAAGTAGAGAAGGATGTAAATAGAAAAGAAAGTAGAGTGTAAAATAGTAAAGTAAGGATGCAAATAGAAATGTAGGCAAGGAAGGCATGAGACTCCACATGTCTTCTCCTCAATGGAGAAGATTTTCACCAATAAGGTGGTGACACTTGTCACACTCTCATTTGATAGGTTTTGATAGACTTTCTTCTATAAACAGAAGTCTCTTTGCATCCTTGTACATGATTTTTATCTTTGATTTTTAATGGTAGACGTAACCTTAACTTGGTAAAAAAGGTGTCATAAAAGAAAAAGAAAGGACCATTTGGATTGGACAACTTGTCACAACACATAGGTTCACCCTCTCCATACACTGCTACTTTTACCCAATTCTCATCAATCTTACTCAATGCCCCATATTTCCCTAATTCCGTAATTTTTAAACGGGTTGTGTAAATAGAGGTTTCCTTAATTAAATCTTTTTTGGCCCAAGGGTAAGCAAAAGCGTAATCCATCTTTAAAAAACTAAAACATCCAAAGAAACGCAAATGTTTCAGAAAAATGCCACATAAATAGCTAGAAAATCCGGAAATAATGAAACATAACCCAAATAAATCGATAAAATAGTATAGCCACCATTAGTGGAGTGCGAAATGAGTAAACTAAAAGGTTAAGGCATACTTGATGCGCAACGGTGAAGGATGGCGAGATGGTGGCGAAAGACATCTTATATGAGTTTTCCGAAAGCAAGGAGGCGGGAAAATGAAAAGTGGGGAAGAAGAAAATGTTTTTCCTTTTTGAAAAAGGGAGTTTGAAACAACAGTTTTTCTTAATCGTTGATGGGGACACATGTATACACGCCAACACTTGATTGAACACGTCCTATCGGGAAACGCTTCAATGTTCGTGCGACAACTACTCTTTGCACAAATGTCTTTTCATGTCAAGCACATGCAAACCATTATGTTAAACTCGTAAGACGGTCTCACTAGAGCTTAGCTCACTAAATGATCTCAAATGCCAAAGGTCGTAGATGGTCTCATCTTTGTCTTAATGTTAGACGGTCTAGTGTCTATTTTTGTGATAAATTATTTCATCATTCAAAACTCTTTTAAACTAAATTTTAAAGTCTGAAAATGATTTCTAATAATATTTAAATGTTTGCAAAACTCGTATTGACCTTTTTAAATCACTTTATCAAAGTTTCTCTTCAACGTCTTGATTAACTCATTTTGGAAAGTTTTTAAAATTCAAACTATTAATAGAGATTCTATAAAATAGAAAGCTATTTTGCATTCCTAATTTGATTTGAATCAAAAGAATCCTATTTATGACATTGATAAGTGATATAACCCAATTAGCCAAGCAGATGACCAAGGACACAAGAGACATTTCACACTTTGATCCGTCATCTCAACTTACAAAACAAGGCCCCACCAAATATTGGAAGGACCTCAGTAGAAGAAGAACTTAGCATAGACCATAGCATCAAATGTTCTTTCTTCTGGTCTTCTTACAAGGAAAAAATGTTTGTAAATAAATTGGGATCACTTTGGGGGTTCCAAATAGAATAATAAACTAGAGTGGGGTGTGCTTAGTAATTTGAGTAGGACGTGCTTAGTAATTTGAGTAGGGTGTCCTTAGTAATTTGAGTTGGGTGTGTTTAGTAATTTGGGCTTGTGTCAAACCCACCTTTCATGACAAGTGCTTCTAGGTTTAGGGTTTATTTGACCTACCTTCTAGAAGGCTTCTCACAAATGACACCCCTACCCCTCTATCTTGTTCTCTAAGACACTTTCTCCTATTAATAGAGTGTCTTGCCTCATGTATTTCACACATTGATTTTGGAAATAGAAAGGAAACACTGCAAGAGTGTTTAGTGAGCTTTGTCTCCCAGAAATTGGGTCTCATCTTGGGTGTTTGTGCACTTCAAGTGGCAGCTCTTCACTACTCATCTTGGAGTCTCCTTCCCTTACAAGTGGCGTGATTTCTTATTCCATAAGCATCTCTTAATCTCTTCACCTTTTTGTTTTTCTTTCCTTTTTCCTTATGCCCTTCTTCCATACTTTTATTCATTTATGTTTGGCTTTCTTCATCATCTTATGCTTCTTTTCACGTCCTTTAATTTTGCACCTTCATCATCATAATCACCACAGTTTTGTTTTCAATTTGCCCTCTAGAAGTGAACCTTCACACTTAACCACTTGGTTAAGTTCGTGTTCCGTGGGAATCTTCTTTGGGTTTCTCACCATAATTGTTAATCTCAAAACTCACAAACAAAAGAGTAACCTCTAAAATGTGCCACTCTAAAATCAACTCACATCAATAAGTGTACCGGTAGGGTCCGCACGACCGACCAAGAGGTAAGGGGACATGATCCAAGTCGACCGACCTGATCAATAACGAAATTAAGTAATGACCTAACATAAGTTAATATGATTTTATTAGACCCAATAGTGACAAAGGGCCCATTATAAATAAGCACAAATCCCAAAGGATCAGGTACGCAATCATCTAATACTAAGTACTGAGTGTTGAGTGTCGAAGTTTGACTTGAGTGTCGGAGTGTCGAGTTCGGAGTTCAAAGAGAGGAGGAGTGGAAGAGTGAGGGTAGCAGGAGTTCGTCCGAGAGGAAGGAGTGAGACGCAATTTGATCGACCGACCAAGAAGTGGTTCAATCGTTCTCTTGGTTCCAACCCCGTTCGAGAACAATTAGCACCCACCGTAGGGCCGAGAGAATCAATGCGAAAATGGAAGTAGATTGTTCCAAATAGAAGCATGGTAAATGAGAGGATGTCTGATGCTTAGCAGATGGCGCTTTTGATGTCTCTGCAGAGAGAAATGGTCGAGATGAAGAGAAAGAATGAGGAGATGCAGCGAAAGAATGAAAAAGAGATTTTTGCTCTCCGAAAGGAGAATGAAGAGATGAAGAAGAAGTTGGTAAAGGGGGTCCATCTGGCGGACCGAACAACCTAGCGGGGAAGTTCTTCATCAACCCCACGGACCCCATAACTGTTAAGGAGCCGAAAGCAATCCACACCCAGGAGGCCGAGGGGGAGTCCTATTTGAATAGGTCGTTCCCCACGACTAGTACTTTGGACTTGTCGCGCCGACACCCATTCACTGACTATGTGATGGGGTCACAATTGCCAACTATGTGAAAAGGCTTGAACATGGACTGTTATGACGGTACGACCGACCCCGACGAGCACATGGACGTGTACACCATGCATATGAGCTTATACACCTCGACCAATACAGTCCTGTGCCGAGTGTTCCCCACTTCGCTGAAGGGATGAGCCTTGAGCTGGTTCACGAGGCTTCCTCCAAAGTTCATCGACTGTTTTGAGACTCTAGTATCCAAGTTTGGTACACGGTTCACCACTAGCCGACTGCATCCCCTAACTTCTATCGCCCTGGTCGACATTTGCCAGGAGAAGGGAGAATCTCTTTGGCTGTTCATGGAAAAGTTTGGTAAGGTGGCCCTGAACATTCGAAATCTGAGTCCAAACGTGACCATGCATCACATGGTCACAGCCCTGCGGCCAGGGCCATTTTCTGATAGCTTGTGTAAGAAACTAGCTACAAACCTAAATGAGCTTAGGCAGAGGGCTGCTAAGTACATGCAACTGAAGGAGTTAAGGGAGTTTAGAAATTAAGCCAGGTCTGAAGCCGGAGGAGATAAGGGCAAAGATAAGGAGAAAAAGCACTTGAATTGACATGTTGCTGGTTGAGGAGATAGGCACAAGGAGAACCGAGAACCTTGGTTTTTGAGGTATACCCCCTTAAGTGTTGATAGGGAAAACATTTTGGACGAGACCTTGAGCGTTGATTTGATCCCACCACTGAGAAGGGCTACGAGCCTTGAGAATACCGACTGGACTCGTAGGTGTCGGTATCATAACAACAATGGGCATACCACTGAGTGTCAGATGATGAAAGATAAGATCGAGGAGCTTATCCAAGCCGGGCATCCGTGCAAGGACTCGGGGTTTGAAGCGGTCCCAAGAAGGAAAGAGACAATTGGATGGAAGGATTATACCTCTCAAAAGATGAGAGAGGACGATTGTCAACATGAGCGTCGATCGAGGTGAGAGGAGCCTTCAAGAAAAACACATTTTTCTTAGAAAGAAAAACACATTTTTCTTAGAAAGAAAAACACACTTAATTGCATAGGAAGGGACTATAAAATTCTTAGTTGCCACAAATATAGATAAAACAAAAAATTATGGACAAAAATGCTTTTAGGTATGAGTTGTGATATTTGGACATGCTTTTGCACATTTATTGGGCATACATAGAGACAAGTTGTGTTGTGAAGTGAAGGCCACCACCATATGCAGCCTTGCTTATCCAATATGCATTTAGTGACGAGGACAGAATAACTCATTCAAGAAATTTCTTATCCAACAGTTTCTTGATTTGACTTGAATTTTGTTATTGAGGAGAATAAGCATGTGCAGAATATAACTGCAAAACACAGTTAGCTGATATGTCTGCTACCAAAACAAATGGTGAGTATGCATTTCTTCCACTAAAAACAGAAAGTATTGGCATATGATGCAATTGTGAACAAGTACTACAAGTAACTTCACTATCAGTGTATAGTTGTTTAACTATTTTTTGTGGTTAGAAGTTTCTGTTCTCCCTTATCAATGCAATGAAGTTGGTAACAATTTGTAGAATGAGTTTGTGCAACAAGGTCAATTCTAGAAGCTAACTATGATTTTCTTTATTTGTAGTAGTATATTAGCGATGAATATGATATATATAATTACTTGACAATCACTTATTTAAATATAATTAGTTAATTTAAATGTTAATATTATATGTGAAGAAATTGTCAAACTATTATACTTTTAATTTATATAACATTTTTGTGGATGCTGACATTTTAATATCTACCAATAAAAAATAATCACTTGACAATTAATATATTAATACTTTAATTATATATTTCTTGCATTTTTAACTTTAAATAATAATAACGCATATTATTATCTTTTGTAAAAAATATTCTTAATAATGTCACAATAGCATTTTAACTAAAGTCACAAAAATTAATTAAGATTTTTCTTTATTTAGATTTATTATTTTTATCATTTGACTAACATACTTTATGTTATAAATAGGTTGAATTCCGATTAAAAAGTAATATTCATCAATATTTTGGGTTTGATAAGATATGGTTATAAACCCCTTTAATCATGAAGATATATTAATGATATCGAAAAAGTAATTTGTATAAATAAGAAATAACTGTAATTTGAATTGCAATTTGAATTGAATAATTAGACCTAAACTTAATTATAAATACCTTAATATAAAAAAGTAGAAAATAAATATTTATGAGAATAAACTAAATAGAAGTGTAATATATAAAAATTAAGAAAAAAAATTATTTTACTCCATCAAAATAATATTTAACTTAGTTGACTTAAAAGCTTTATACAAATATTATCTTCCACAAAATAGTATAAAAAGTTATTGAGAACTAATTTAGTGGTCAGTATATATATAACGACTTTAGTCTATTACTAGATAAAATCACACAACATATTCCTAAAATAATTTACATACATATAAGGACTTAGTTTTTTTTTTTATATAAAAACTTTTATGTTCGGCATCAAATCTCAGTTATACTGATCATTTGTCATCACATGCAAAAAGTATTATTAATAAATTAAAAAAGAAAGAAAATACAAAAAATATGGGGAGACTAGACCAAAACTCATATGTTAACAAAAACGATACAAAGGTAGACTATACTTATTCATAAAGAATTCTAAGAACAGACTAGATGGAAGCTTATCATACCAATGAAATAATTCTCTATGAATAAATCCTAAATTAGCCAACTTATTAGCACACACACTTCCTTCACAAAAAATATGAGTAACCCTAAACCCAATTTTCTTACAGTAATTAAGAAAGGTATTTCATCGATTACGAAGTATCCATGGAGCATTACTCCTAGCAGTAAACACAGCACAAACCAAGACAAAATCACATTCAAACCATACATTAGTAAGCCTCATCTTTTGAGCTTCCTCCATAGCATGTATAACTCCATAAAACTCAGCAACCATAGCAGTCTGAACTTCAAGAAACGTAGAGAAAGCACCAATAAACTCTCTCATACTCTCGCGGAAAATACATCCACAAGTAGCAAAACCAGGATATCCCCTAGCAACCCCATCAGTGTTAATTTTAACCCAACCTGGTGAAGGGAACTCCCATCTAACAGGAAGAGGACGAAGAACTTTACCAGTACGAGTATTAATACAAAAAACCTTAATCACGTCGAAATCCAACATATCATTCTTCATTGAAGCTTTAGACGAATTTCCCACTAGACAAGTTAAATATTTAATTATCGAAATAGTCCTAGAAACATCAATCTTATCCTGAAATCTAGCATAATTCCTCACACACCATATTATCCAAATAGAAAAAGTTATCACATCAAGTTTCATCAATTTAACTAAAGGACTACCATCACTCTTAATAAAATAAAAAAAATATCATCCATATTAGAGAAATGAGAAGTAAGAAAAATCTGCAAAGCATTAAAACATTCAAAAAATAAATGTTGAATAGATTTCCCGTGCTTTTCACAAAGCATACACATAAAACATATATGCAAACCTTTATTTTGAATATGTTGATTTGTAGGAAGCCGCCCATGAAAAGCTTTCCAAAGTACTAGAGTTTTGGAAGGCGGAATAGATGAAAACCAAAGAAATTTACCCCAACCACAGGGAACTCTTGGTTCCAAGAAAAAAGTCATAGCCGATTTAAGAGTGAAATGAACAAACTCATCTAGAATCCAATTAGGAATATCCTATTCCTCCCTAACCATGATATGATTAAAAAAATGAGGCATCTGCTGTAAAGAAATGGGAATATTCCAATCACAACCTGTCCAAAACTGAGAGACTGTGTCCAGAATGCTGGCACCATAAGATAACCTTGCAATATTTCCTAAAGAAGTAGTAGAAAACCATTTATCATTTCAAAAATTAATAAAAGTACTTGTACCAACAATCCAAGAAGTATAATCAAGTATAGTAGAATAAAACTACTTAATTCGAGGCAAAAGAGATGAGGATCTATAAACCATTCTAAACTCGTATTTTGATTTAAGTGTTGAAGATGAGAAGCTTTGATGTATCAAATCCTCATGAAGCTTGAAGTTGTGTTGTGTTTTAGGTTTAGGTTTTGTTATGGGGTTTAAAATCTTTGTAAGATCAATCTTGATTCTCAAACAAAGCTGATTTCAATCTGTTTTAAAGATTAAAGTGTTTTCCCATGCAAAGGGAAAAACAACCGATTAACGTTTCGAGATAATTGGTTGTTTGTCACTTAGCTGGAAAAGGTGTTTTGAAACTGTTTTTGAATCAATTGTATAACTGTCAAAACCATTCAACCGGTTAAATCGCAGTTTTAACCGATTAAATGTAAGTTTTCATAACAATTTTTGGAAAACCTGTTTTAACTGATTTGGTTGTTCAAATCTGCCTTCAACAGTAGCTTTTTAAAGAATATAAAACTAGTCTCCTTTCAAACGTGAAAAGATTGATGAAATAGAAAAGTTTGATACTCTGATTTGATATTGATTTGAGAGATTACCAACTGTTTGTGAAAAGGTGTTTTACCAAGTTTTAGAAAGATTACTTTTGAGCTTTGTTGTGATTCAAGAACTGATCAATAGGGTTTTTGGTGTATTGTGATTCCAGGTGTTTTCTACCCTTGTTTAGTTTCTTGTAATTGTTCATATTACTCTCTGTAAAACTGTTGTAAAATCCTGTAAATTCTGTGTGATTCTGGCTTGAGGTGTTAGCTGTGTGCAAAGAGGGAGAGTAAGCTTTGTGGGATTCAAAGTCACCTCTTTGTGTTGTGTGTTTGTAATCTATGATTGGTTACATAGTGAAATACTCAGTGGTTTGACTGAGGACTGGATGTAGCTCTGGGATAAAGTGAACCAATATAAACCTTGTGTGTAATTCTCTCTATCTCTTCTCTCCATAATTGTTTGATATTTTCTGCTGTCATAAACAACCGGTTAAATCGTCATTTTAACTGATTATAATTCTGATATTTGTTTCTGTTTGGCAATTTGATTGGCTTTCTGAATTGCTTTTCTGAGTTGATTGTTAGAGTTTCATTGTAAGCAAAGTATTTGTGAAAATCTTTTGTAAACAATTCACCCCCCTCTTGTTCTAGCCATCGATCCTAACATTAAGAACCCTAACTTTCAGGAGAAAAGACCAAGGCCTGATGCTATAAGCAAAGTTGCAAGCAAGCTTAAAAAGATATGCATCATTTTCACGACGAAAATTAATAATCTTCAAACCTCCATTCTCAAGAGGAGAACAAATTGTATCCCAATTCATAGTAACCATGTCTTTTTTCAGAATGTCACCAGTCCAAATAAAATTTCGACACCATTGCTCAACATGCTTAAAAAGTGAAACAGACCATTTATACATATTAAAGTTATAAGCTAGAAATTCAGTAATCACCGTATTGACCTATTAAATTGGACTCATCATGCTAAGAGATTTACCTTTCCAAGATACTAGCTTCAATTTGACTTTATCAGCTAAAGATTGAACAAATCGACACTTTGGAACACCAACAAAGATCGACATTCCTAAATAATTGAAAGGTAAAAAACCATGACTACAAGAAAGAATACGTTGAATTTTGTTGAGAAATCTTGTAGAATTATCCATGGTGAAAACTACTCTTAGAATTATTAACATATTGACCAAAAAAAATCACCATATGTTTTAAGAAAAACACTCAAATTTCTAAGAGACTTATTATCCCCCTGCAAAAATAAAATAAAAATGTTATCAACATATAAAATATGAGAGGAAGTGAGATAACCTTGCGGCCTAGCCATATGTAGAATTTTCTTATCATTCAGAAGCTTAGAGATACCTTTACTAAACTTCCTCTGCAAGACAGAAAAGTAAAGGAGACAAAGGATCACCTTGTCCGACACCTCTATTGCAAGGAAAAAAAACCTACCAAATTGCCATTTGTTTTGATAGAAAGCATAGTTGAGCAGAGAATTGTATTAATCCAACCAACAAATGAGAGGTAAAAACCAAAGTGTGTCAAAACTAATAATAAGAACTTCCAACTCAAAGTGTCAAAGGCTTTATGAATATCAACTTTGTAAGCCACATTACCTCCTCTAATCTTTTTAGAAAGCGTGTTAATAGGTTCATAAGCAATACCAATGCAATCATGAATTTGTCTACCCTGCACAAACCCATATTGATTAGGAGAAATGATTCTAGCAACCACAAGTGCAAGCCTATCCACCTATAAGAACTTAGTTACCCATTAATATAGGTTATATAAATGAAGAAATCAAACATATATACAAAAGTGATATTTTAAAATACACAAAGATATTGGTTTTCCAGATAACAAAATGCACACTTAAAAGAAGATAATACCTACAATCTAAATACAGGACATATGTGCTATCTAATCACTGATTTCTTTGACTTTAATTCTTTTCTCCATTTTCTTATATTTATTCATGATTTCAACATGATTTTTTTTTCCTTCTCTTTTTTTTTCTTTTTTTATATTTTTTTCAATAAATGATAATAGAAATAGATTATTTCTATTTCCAACCAAATAAATTATTTAAACTTAAATTATTCAAACAAATAAAACCAACCATTCCCTTTTTCTATATATAAATTGCATCTATGTTCTCCTTCCTTAAACATACCAATAGGTGGGAAAATATATCCATTAAGGATTCAGGGTGCAATAATAATAGACAAAAAAAAATATTCTTGGGCCAAAAAGTGTTATCATAAAGATATAATCAATTTAAACAAAGGTTTGCTATTTGGCCATGAGTTTCTAATTAATACAAATGCCTTAATCATTTTCATGTTTATTTATGATGTAACATAAAATAAAAAATGAAGCATCCACAACTGCAAATTCATTGGTGAAACTCTCAAACTGTTTAAGATTCACACACGCTTACTTGACTTGCTTAGTGTAATTCCTTAGTGTTTGTCATTCTTTGTTCCAGTTAATAATCTTGTTAAATTTTCATGTACCACGATCTCAACTAAATTTGAATAGGGATTCAAAAAAATTTCTCTTTCAACTCGTGTCTATATCATTTCACTGTTCTAATCTTAAAAACAAAGTCTGATTAATAATTTCCCTACAATTCAAGTTAACATTCCAGATATCACAATAATATTTAAGAACAAAATAAAAGTAGAAAAACAACTCAACAAATTAAATAAAACTAAAAATGTAAGCAATTTAAACAATTGAGCAAATTAAACAAATTGAAAGGAAATAACTAGAAAGATAAAACCATGTTTTATGCTCGATCATCTCTTCTTAGCAACTCATCCAACTCTATGTTAACATCCTCATCTATAGCTGCAGATGGTCTTGCTTCATCTGTTGGACCTACCCTTATAGAAAACTAATATTTGTCCCCAGGCCATACAACATACGATTAAAATTGTTCTATGGTCATCAAACCTGGTTTCACCACAAAACACACAACTTAAATGAAAACAAAACATAATAATTAAAATAAATAATGACTAAAAATACAATCGGGAAGGTTTATCTAATCAAAAGTACTTCTATGTAACTAACACAAGAAATCTAAAACACTAATTGAAATAACCTTTAAGAAGCTTTTGAGAATGTAATAAAAACTCTCAGTTACCTACAATTTACACACCAAATACAAGTACAAAGATTAACAAATCAAATTTTAAGAGAAAAGGACATCGTTTAGAATGTGACAAATTTACAATTGAACAACCTACAACATGATCAACCCTTCTTGATGAATCTTGAGCAATCTTTCTTCAACTAAGTTGTAATTTCTAAAAGTACTCTTAGAATATCTCCTTAGAACATAACAAAACTAACTATTTCAAAAAGTATGAACAGTTATATTATTGAATGAGAGATCTTCCTTGTTAAAAGAACTTTGATTTTAACTCACTACATGGAAATCATTAAAGAGAAACTAATTATAGAGATAAAAAATAATTAGTTGATATATTGACTAAATTAGATACTATTTTAGAGACTAAAAAAAGTATTAGTATCTTAATTAGTTTATATTATTCATAAATATTTTCTAAATTGGTATCTAATTAGCTACCAAGTTTAGAATCTAAATAATTGGTGTCTAAAACCTAGGTAGCTAATTAGATACCAATTTAGAAAGTATATGTCAATAATTGAAGGAGAGGGTTGCATAGAATTCATAGAAGACTGGATAGGGCTTCGTGTAATGGAGTGTGTCTAGATGAATGAGATTCTTGTACTTATCAAGTTCTTGTTTAAAATTGTTTTGATCATTCCCCTACTCTTGCTACTCTTGCTAGTAATTCTTTAAGGAAGGTTAGCAATTTTCGTTTCTTTTCTATGTGGCTCAGGACACTTCATGTCTAAAGCTTATGTAGAACATGGAAGCTTTGATGAACCAAATCTTTGTTGAAAAGTTGATGCTTTGCTACTTTTGCTGGATATTAGTTCTAGGGTGTTTAGAATTCTTGTAAAGATCATTCTTAGTCCTATGCAAAAGCTGAATCAATCTATTTTAAAATAGAAAAATGCTTTTCTAAGCAAAGAGAAAAATAGCTGGTTGAATTCACGATATAATCGGTTCTTTTACGCTTATTTGAAGGTTTTTAAAACTGTTTTTGACTTGGTTGACTAACTATCAAAACCAATTCAACCGGTTAAAACGACATTTCAACCGGTTGATTGTCACATTTCTTAACAACTTTTCAAAAACCTCTTAAATCTGTTTTCAATTGAATTAAAATTGATTTGGCTGATGATTAACTGCCTAAACTGCTAGTTTTAAGAGCTATAAATATGATTTCTCTTTGTATTAAAAAACACACAGAAAGTGAGATTGAAAATGTTTTTGACAAGAGATTTGATTCAAAGTTTTGCAAGATTGCTAAGTAGTTGTGCATTAGTTCAAGATCTGACCTTAGGAGCTCTGTGATTCCTGAAATACCAGGTGTAATTTGTTCCTTATGTTAGAATGTATGGCTTTAAACTAGAGGGGGCTGAATTGTTTAAAGGGGATTTTTGCATACTTTTTAAGGTAGAATGAAATTCTTTGCAAGAAACCAGATTAGGAATTCAGTTAGCCAAGAAGAGTAAAAATAATCGGTTGTTTCGTAGAAACAATCGGTTGTTTATACCAGTAAAAATAACAACAACTGAATTTAAAGAGTTTAAGGAAGAGAGAGATGCACAAACAGTTTATACTGGTTCACTCTTAAACCAAGAGCTACATCCAGTTTCCCAGAAACCATTGGGTAATCAAAACCAGATTACATAGACACACCACCAATGAAGTGACCTTGATCCCCTTAAGAAACACACTTCCTTTGGCTCAGCACACACACCAAGAATGTTGATCTTGAAAACCTCAAGAGCACACAACCCTTCTTGGCTTTACAACACCAAAATGTACACAGTTTTTAGAACGAATTACACTTGTTACAGAATCAACTGAAATCAATACAAATGTAATCCTATTCCACTTCTCTCTTGAATAACCAAAGCTCAAAGTGAAAACTCAAATGTTTGAAAGCTCTTTGAAAAACTCAAATATGTTTTTCTTTCTTGTTGTTTGTTATAAAACATTAACAAACTATTTATAGCATTCAAATCTTGGTCAAAACATTTAAAGAAGGAGCGTATTCGGTTATAAAAACATTTAAAGCTCACTTAACTACCAAAATTGATTCTGTTAGAGTTTTCAAACAAACAATCGATTGAAAGAGCGAATCAAACGGTTGTTTTGGTTTGACAACAAGTCAACCATCCAAAACAGTTTTCAAACTCTTTTAAAAACACCTAAGTATAAAACAATCGATTGTTTCGACAAAACAACAGGTTGTTTTTCACTTAGTTTGAAAACCACTTTAAACTTAAAAGATTTGAAAACACTTAAGCTTTAGATTCAACAAAGAGTGGATTACAAAGATAAACTACCTCAGATCCTACTCTAAAACACATCAGCAACTTCAAGCAACACCAGCCTTCCATCAAATGCTAGGATTTGGATTCTTCAAAGCTTTGATCACACTTGATCCAACAATCTCCCCCTATTTGATGAAGACAAATCCCTGGTTGCTTGTGTTGGACTTGATTGAATCTGAAGCAGTTCCTACAAAACAAAGTTCAAGCAATATACAACATCTATGGCAGCAGGTTAGAGCAGTACAAAAAAAAACTTGTGTTTTGCTTAACCAAAACAGCAACCAAAACCAACCAAAACATCACCAACAAAGCAGCAGAAACATTAATCACTTAAACAAAATAGAGTTTGCAGAATTAAAGACAACACACCATAAAAATCTCCACCTATTTGTCTTCACAAATAGACTATAAGAAGAGATAAACCATAATTTGTTCCAGATAAAACAGAATTTAAAAGAAAAAGGCACTTAAACTGATACAGAGCAAAAACAATCGGTTGTTTCGAGCATTCAACCGGTTGTTTTTCTTCAGTCATCCTTGCCATATTGAAGCTCAAAGATCTAGCTCTGAAAAACTTCAATCTGTTCATCTAGGGTCAGAAAACGAGTGTCCATGCTCTGGAATCTGTTGTCAATGCTTTGGAAATTGGTCAGACAAAGATCATGGAGATTTCTTTGATTTTGAGCAAAGCCATCAAGCCTATTCACCATGTATCTTTCAAAATAAGACATAGAAGGAATGTCATCCCCTTGATGTCCTGCACTTGTTCCAACATCAAAGTTAGTTGCAGGTTGTTCTTCATTGTGGATATCCATATCAGCAGCTGCAACACTTGATGAACCACCATGATCACCATCTTTGCTCACCCACCTTCCATTAATTTTGGTGAATCCCATCTTGCTTAGAGAATCATTATTCATTTCTTGTTTTGATTTAACCAACTCAGAGGTCTCATCTTCAAGATTCACTTAAAAATAGAGCAAGAATTTAAAGATTAAAACCACATAGGGATAGTGGTAGTCACTTAACCTCATGGATTTTTGCATATGTTCTTTGATGATATGAATCCAGTTGATCTTGATCTTCTTCATGATGCAGTAGATATAAAAAAGATCTTCTTCTGTTAAAACAAAATGGTTGCTCCCCCTTGGAGTTAGAATCCAAGTAACAATACTAGCAAGCACCCTTTCATCTAACTTCAATCCTCCAACATAACAAGTTCTCACTTGGGCTTGTTGATTCTTCAAACAACTCTTGTAGTATTGGACTTTGTTGAAATCTTCCACAACTCCAAGATTTCCTTTGTTAATCCTTAGACCAGCATACTTTAATCCAGTTACTACAGCCCACACATCATGGGTAATCTCCATGTCTACACCTTTCACATGAGAAACAAGGTTGTTTCCTTCAAACTTAAGGTTGGTGTAGAATACCCGAATCAAATCAAGGTATATGTTTCCCTTCATCTCCAAGAATCTTCTCAGCCACTGATCCTTGAGAAGCTTTCTCACATTGTCCAGCTTTTGGCTTTTCAACCAATCAAAGGAGACAACTTTTGGGTTGTTGATCACCTTTGTGCTTGTCTCAAAACGATATCTCTTAATTGAGCTCATTATCCCTTGAAAACCAGCCCTCAAGTCTCCCTCTAGACCTTATAGCTCTTGTTTTGATCCTCTTTGATGTAGGTGGAGTGGACTCCATGATAGCAGAAAAAGGAGGCAAAGGTTCACACACAAAGAGAGCAAGAGATGTTGCAAGAGATGGGTCAATTGATTGTTTTTGTGAGAGAGAACTGCTGCACCAGATTTTATAGCAAAACAGAACCCCACTGTGATCAATTGGTATGAGTGGGTTGCAGTCTTCAAGAAGAAAAGATTGGACCAAGACTTGCACAGAAAACGTCAGAAAAGAGCAGAAAACCACATGGTCATCACATGTGATCTTTGACTAGTCATAAAGGCTATTGAATTTTCAAGATATGGAATATATTCCTTTATGACATGTTGTAACTTCCTCCAGAACGCAATCAGGCTTTCAAGACAACTTTATTGACTCAGAATCCTTTCATAATTGAGATCTGTAATAAACAGAAAGAATAGAGGAATTAATTCAATTCTTTCATAGTGCTGTCAGAGAAGAAACAATCGGTTATTTCGAGGAAACAATCGGTTGTTTTTCTGCAGCATGTTGACATATTGAGATTTTCAAACATAGACTGAGAAAGGTTCAAAACAAATGTAAGTGCTCATTTAAAAAAAAGAGTTAAACATGAAATAGTAATTAAAATCAAAGACAAAGATAAGGAAGGTCTTATCCTTTTATGAAGTCCCTTTAATGAGTCATTTGTTTGTGATCAAGAAGCTTCTTTTGACTTTTGAAAAGACTTGGACTGATACACACCATTAATTCAGTTCTAGTCTTAATCTTTTCCTTCCAAGAACCTGATCAGATGACTCAAAGCATCATGTTCTTCTAGATTCCATTGCTTGAGCTACATGACTCATCATCTCGTTCTGCAATCAAGCATATGTTTGCCTTTTCATCTTCACTTGATGAGGAGCTTGATGAGGAGACTCCATTCTCATCCCAAGCAATATATGCTCTTCTTGACTTTCCCTTTTTCTCCTTGTGGCTTGATTTCTTTTCATTGCTTTCTTTGTTTGGGCAATCATCTTTAATGTGCCCTTGTTCACCACAACCAAAGCAAGTATAGTTGTTAGAATTGAAATCACTAGTTTTCTTGTTGCCATACCTTTCTTTGTTGGCTTCTTTGTTGCAATTTCTCTTTAAGAATCTACTAAACTTCTTGGACAGCAAACTAAGGTTTTCTTCTTCACTTTCATCACTTGATTCTTGCTTGCTTTTGTGCTTGACAGCTTTCAATGCAATGCTTCTCACATGCTTGTCGTCACTCTCTTCAACATTGAGTCTATTCATTTCTAACTCATGTTCTCTAAGCTTACCAAACAATGAAGTCGTTGTCAAGGATGTCAGATCTTTTGACTCAGAAATTGCTGTCACCTTAGGTTGCCATGATCTATCAAGACACTTGAGGATCTTGATGTTTAACTCTTCTTTATCAAAGGTTTTCCCAAGGCTCATAAGGTGGTTGATGATATGGGTGAACCTCTTTTGTACTTCAAAGATTGACTCACCTTTAAGCATTCTAAACATTTCATATTCCTGATTTAGAGTGTGCGTTCTAGCTCTCTTCATATCATTGGTTCCTTCATGAGTCATCTCCAAAGTGCCCCAGATCTCCTTGGTCGATGAGCATTGAGAAATCCTGAAAAATTCATCCGAAATCAAAGCAGATGTTATGATGTTCTTAGCAATACAATCAAATTGGGCCTTCTTGTTTTCAGAATCAGTCCATTGAGACCAAGGTTTTTCAATGGAGGATCCATCTTTTTCAAATTTTGGAATAAAAGGACCATTTTCAATTGCATCCCAAATTCCCTTGTCAAGAGATTCAACAAAAATTTTCATTCTAACTTTCCATAATTGATAATTCAAACCACAGAATAGAGGTGGTCTATTGATTGAAGCATCCTCTCCAAAAGGTAGTTTTTCAGCCATTGAAAAAAGATATTAGAATCAAACTTGAGTAATTTTCAAGTACCAAGCTCTTGATGCCAATTGTTAGAATGTATGGCTTTAAACTAGAGCGGGGTGAATTGTTTAAAGGGGGTTTTCCCAGACTTTTTAAGCTAGAATGAAATTCTTTGCAAGAAACCAAATTAGAAATTCAGTTAGTCAAGAAACAAAGCTAAAAAACAATCGGTTTTTTATACCAGTAAAAATAACAACAACTGAATTTAAAGAGTTTAAGGAAGAGAGAGATGCACAAACAGTTTATACTGGTTCACTCTTAAACCAAGAGCTACATCCAGTTTCCCAGAAACCACTGGGGAATCCACTAGGTAATCAAAATCAGATTACATATACACACCACCAAAGAAGTGACCTTGATCCCCTCAAGAAACACACTTCTTTTGGCTCAGCACACACACCAAGAATGTTGATATTGAAAACCTCAAGAGCACACAACCCTTCTTGGCTTTACAACACCAAAATGTACACAGTTTTTAGAACGAATTACACTTGTTACAGAATCAACTGAAATCAATACAAATGTAATCATATTCCACTTCTCTCTTGAATAACCAAAGCTCAAAGTGAAAACTCAAATGTTTGAAAGCTCTTTGAAAAACTCAAATCTGTTTTTCTTTCTTGTTGTTTGTTATAAAACATTAACAAACTATTTATAACATTCAAATCTTGGTCAAAGCATTTAAAGCAGGAGCGTATTCGGTTATAAAAACATTTAAAGCTCACTTAACTACCAAAATTGATTCTGTTAGAGTTTTCAAACAAATAATCGATTGAAAGAGCGAATCAATCGGTTGTTTTGGTTTGACAGCAAGTCAACCATCCAAAACAGTTTTCAAACTCTTTCAAAAACACCTATATTATATTATATTAAAAATATTTAAAAAATGTAGACATTAGCAATAGCGCCTCACGCCTATATTTTTGCTAGTAATGTATAAAGAAGGTTTATATTTTATAACTAAAGTAGCTAGGCATCTTTTAATATCACAACATGGTATAAATTATTAATATTTTTTAACGATAAAATATACTAAAAATTACTTATTATTTTTATATATAACTATTATTATTCATTTTTATTTTTTAAAAGAATTTATAAAAGTCGTTTTCATTAATAAATTATAGTTAGGATTGAATAAAATATTGAATAATAGAAGTTCACTCAAATAAAAAATACATTCAAATCCATGAGTGATTAAAAAAATAACAAAAAAAAATTAAAATATAAATATAAGTTGAAGCTTAATCCCATATTGTAAGATACTATATATCATAGACATATTTTATGGTTTAACTTTATTTTTTTAGTCAATTGTATACTATTTTATTATATTAAGTCATATGTCACAGTTAATATTTTAAACTTTCTCTTGAAAATTATATGATAGATGATATGCCCTAAAAGTAATAGGTTATGATATTATATTAAATCATTAATCATTAAAATTCATAACATAATAATTAGTTATAAAAATAACTAATTTATGACATAGTTAATCGAATACTTCCTATTTTGGTTGAATTATTTCTTATATTCATTTAAAAAAATGTTACTTTGTTCAAAGACATCATTTTACTTTTGAATTGTCTAGAGTTGTCAATGTATATGACTGTTCTTTTAACATATATGACTCTTCGTTTAAATTGGATGCAATGGAGGGACACAACACTGACCACCTTATTTGAGGCACTTTTGACCATGTTGGATAATTGAATATTATTTGCCAATAGTGAATTTCCAACTGTTGTCTATTTATGTGCCATACAATGTGGTTGCCAAGTAAATATGATAGCAATATGAGATGGTACCACAGTGATCACATGTGATGGTTATAAGTTGGAAATGAAGTACAACAAGATGCCAATTTAGGTTTGTGCATTGTAACTTAAACGTTTTAAACGCACAAAAAAAAATCAAGATGCATTATATGTCCAATATAGGCGTGATACATGCGATATATATGTGTCTCTCATATTAAAATTGATATCATATTAAAATTGATATCATGTTAAGAACTTAACAAGTAATAAGTTTAAATAATGATTAAAAACTAATTGAAGTTAGCATCAAACATTAATAATCTATACAGTGGTGTGGTGATAATTTAGGTTTAAATCTTGCTTACTCGGTAAATAGGTTAATAACATGTTAAAAACAAATATGTTTTTTCTACAATATTTATTGTTTTGATGTTGGAATGCTGATTTTAGTGTCAGAATCTTTTGAAAGTATCTCCTCCGTTACAACTGAGAAATTACACAAGCGACTAAGACGCATGAAGTAATAAAAACCTAGGAAAAGACACATTTACAATATACAAGAAAAAAAATCAACTGATAAAAATAAAATGAAATAAAAAATAAGTTAAAATAATATCTTAAAATAAAAAAATTACATAACCAAATTCAATTTTAAAATAATAATTCAATTTAAATAATATATATATATATATATATATGTGTGTGTGTGTGTAAAATAAATATTTAGAAATTCAATAAGCTGTAGATTTGAAAATGTGTTATAAAGTCTTTATGAATTTATGTAACTGTAGATTGTTCACATAATTTATTAATGAAATATATGATCATGAATCCATATTTACATAAAAAAAATATTAATATAAATAAACTGAAAAAACTTGTTTGAATTCACATGACCATTGAAAAATATCTACGCATTTATTTCTTTAATAATGTAAATCTTTGTTATTAAATTTTTATTTTTATAAAATTTAAACCTAAATTTTATAAAAGAAATTTAATTAATATAAAAAATAAAAACTGCATTCAATACTTTAAAATTTTAAAAAATATTTCTTGAATAATGAAAAGTTTACATTCAACAACAGATTTTTTATACTAATTTATTAAAATTTTATATTTATTTATAAATTTATCGAATAATAATTTTTTGACTTACTGACGTAATTTTTATCAGTATAATATGTACATTCTAATTACATTTAATATTTTTGACTTACTGACGTAATATTTTTGAACCTGAACTAAACAATTATTTATAGAAACTTAATTCAATTTTGAAAAAAACAAAATATGATTATATATAGATTCACTCTGATAAAATATTTATAAATCTAATAAATTATAAATTTGTCCACTTATTTGGATATGGTAAAGTCTTATAAACTTTTTCAATTGTAAATTTTTCAACTAATTCGTGATTTAAGGCGTACTCATATGAAATATATGCAATTAATAAGAGTAAAAAATATGAGTTAAAAAAGTTGAAAAAAGGATTTTTTATTTATATGAACTTTTAGAAAAAATACATATTTTTAATAATGTAATTTTTTTATTAAATCTTTAATTTGAGAAATTTTAACCAATATTTTTATAAAAAAAATTAGTAATAAAACCATTTTAAGAGCTACCTATAAATATATTATTCGTACTATATTAAAAAAAATTTGTTATATAATTTTTTTAATAAACTTGTATTCATGTTATATCATTTATGTTTTAATAATTGGTTTTTGTTATAATAAATATAACATGGCGACAACCATCACTTAGAAGAACACTTGTTAAATCCTATGAAGCGGTGGAGTTGGAGGACTCAGTGTCACACAAAAGCCAGGTAGTCAATGGTCAAAGGTTGAAGTCTTATTTAGGTGGTGAAATTGAAAGGATAATCATAATGATTTTGTTGAAGGAGCTATAAAGAAACAAGCGTAACAGTATATGACGTTAAACAAACGCTTTCTAGAGACAACCCCATATTTTAATTACTATGTTTTGTTTTTGTGTGTTTTGTTTAATTTTTGTTTACATTATGTGTTGTGTGGTAAAACTAGGTTTGATGAATTCAAAACAGTTTAGATTGTATGTTGCATGACCTGGGACCATGTATTCTTTTCCTTGGGGTAGGTCTAGCAGATGAAATCTACAACTGTAGATGAAGATTTTAACACAAAGCTGGATGAGTTGCTAAGAAGAGATGATTGAGCACAAAACATGGTTTTATCTTCCTAGTTATTTTCTTTCAGTTTGTTTAATTTTTTGCTTTTTTTTAGTTGTTTAATTTGTTTATATTTTTAGCTATATTTTATTTGTTGAGTTGTTTTTCTAGTTTTATTTTTTCTTAAATATTATTTTGAGAACTAGAATATTAATTTGAATTCTGGGAAAATTATTCATCAAACTTTATGTTTAAAGATTACAACAATGAAATTATATAAAAACAAGTTGAAAAAAAAATGTTGAATCCATATTCAAATGTGGTTGAGATTGTGGTACATGAAAAATAAACAGAATGATTAGTTGGAACAAAGAATGGCAAGGAAGAAGGAATTAAAGTAATTAAGCTAAATAAATGTGTATGACTCTTAAATAGTTGAGAGTTTCACTAATGAATTGACAGTTGTGGTTGCTTGATTTTTTTATTTTATGTTACATCATAAAAGAACATCAAAATGATTAAGACAATTGTATTAATTAGAAACCCAAGGCCCAATAGCAAACCTTTATTTAAATTGATTATATATTTGTGATAACCCTTTTCTAGCCAAAAATATTTTTATTATTATTGCACCCTGAACCTTAGCTGATATATTTCCTACCTGTTATCAAGTTTAAGGAAAGAGAACATAGATGCAATTTATATATAGAAAAGGGAATTGTTGATTTTAGTTGTTTGAATAATTTATTTGGTTGGAAATAAGAATAACCTATTATCCTTGATTGAAAAAAGAAAAAAGAAAAGTTCATGTTGAAATCATGAATAAGTAAAGAAAATTGGGAAAAGTATTAAAGTCAAAGAAATTGGAGATTAGATAACACATATGTACAATATTTGAATTGTAGGTATGTTCTTCTTGTAAGTATGCATTTTGTTATATGAAAAACCAATATTTTTTTGAAGCCCTATCTTCATTATAACTATGCAGAAGACCTTAAGATTCATGTTCTAATGTGATTGTGATATAAAGATAAAATGAATAACAAGTGTGATTTGTTAGAATTCATTGGAAATAGAGAAAAACACTCACATGTGAGGATATGAGAAGAAAATCCTTGATAAATTGTCATTTTATTGTTTAAGGTTGATTGTACCTATATCTTGTTTTATTTGAAGTTGGAAGCACCATAAGTTTCTAATTTAATTTGTTGTTTAGTAAATAAAGTTGTTTTGATACTTGAACTCAAATATGATTTATAACTTTTATTAGATATTCTGATCCAGATTTTGTTGGATGTGAGTTGGACAGGAAACCATAAGTGGTACATGTAACCTACTTGGTTTCAGTCTTATTTCCTGGCACTGCAAGAAACAGGCTTTTGTAGCACTCTCAACTATACAGCTAAGAAAAGTGTCATTATTGTGTGACAACACCTGTGTCATCATTCTCACAAAGAATTAGTTTAAACATTCCAGAACAAAGCACACTGAGATCAGGTATCATTTCATTCATGGTCATGTTTTGAATGGTAGCTGTGAAATTAAGTTTGTTAAAACTGGAAAACTACTCGCTGATATCTTTACAAAACCTTTTCCTAGAGGTAGATTTAATATCTTGCGAAATGAATTGGGGATTCTTGATTACCAAAACCTTTCATAAACATATTTTTGTCTATTTGTTGAAGACAAAAGGGGGAAAATATTTGGGATGTTGGTTTGTAATATTTAAACTATTTTAAACTATTTTTTAAAATTCTGCATGATTTTGCTATTGTATGGTTTATGTTTGCAAAAACTGTAGTTCTACATAATTTGTGTATGGTTATCCTGCTATTGTTGTATTTTGTGGATTGCTTGGTCTATCTTGGTATTATGCAGGATCTCCTTGTGATGACATAGACCCCAGCTTAGAACCCATCACTAGTGTACCGCCCTGATAGTCGGAAGTAATGACGTGACGTCGAGCTATTATATAGGCGTGTTGGATGGGACACCTGGCTGGCAGAAGGGAAGGAAGTTGGGGGGCTCGTGTAGTCGCCAGTTATTAAGTTGGCGTGCTCCGATCTCCAGCATACCTAAACCGGCGGTCACCGGGTTGAAGATGAAGTCGCCAGATGTGAACCCAGGCGACCAAGTGATTAGAGATCGCCGAAACAAGGACATCACCGAAGATGAAGGCAGATAGTCATTTCCCAGCTGGCCAGGGGATGAGGTCGGGAGACAGCTTACTTGAACATACACGGTGAAGCAGGTAGAGCAGACCATGAAGGCGGCCGGCGAGACCACAGGGAAGGTGTGTACGAAGGCATCCGAACTCGCCACCCAGAAGAGATCACGCTCCAAGGCAGCTATGCACTGAGTTGTATCATGCATAAGTAACTTAGCCAAAAAACCTGAAGAGTAAAGAGTGGCGCCCAAGTCAAGGATGCTCCAGATGGTGACACGTGTACAGCTGGATGCGAGCCACGTGTCCAGAAGTGTAACTGTCTGGAGAGAGAAAGTACGCAGGTATATAAGAGTTTCTAACGAACTTCTGAGGTACGCACGTTTAGATTGTTTCTTTACGCTTGCAAGTCTTGAGTACGCTGAGATAGAATTGGTGCACGGTTCCTTAGAGTTCTTGAGTTTTCTCTTAGTAATTGGTGGTTCAGTCGCTGACTTGGGCGTCGGAGCGTGATCGGCCGCAGCGGCGCCGTTCTGTCTTTTGCAGGTTCTTGAGGTGGATCGCGGTGAAGGACGGAGGTTGACACGGCGCAGAAGTCGATCCAGGTTTGACGAGGCAAGGCTCCAACGTTCTGGTCAACAGGCAGGATCAACTAGAGTATGGCAAGAGGATACAAGAAGATTTGGACTTTGCTATTGATGACAAAAACACCCTTTTATATATGTTAAAAAATGCCATAACCTAGTGTAAAATTTGTTAGGATTGATGACTTAAACAAGAGGGGGGGGGGGTGAATTGTTTCTAAAACCTTTTCACAAATATATGATTAAGAATGAATCTTTATCAATCAGTCACAGATAAACAAATTAAGAAGGACAATTAAACAAAGATTCAGAAAACTGTTTCAATATTTTAATCGGTTAAAAACACGATTTAACCGGTTGTTTATGTTATAGAGACAAAAGCAATTTGTAAGGCAGGAATATAAACCGGTTGAAAATACGAAATAACCGATTGATTATGACAACATATCAATTATCGAATAGATTATAATAGAGGGTTAAGAGATAGAGAGATTCACACAATTAGATTATACTGGTTCAGTCAACCCTAAGCTACATCCAGTCCTCAGAACAACCTCTGAGTATTCCACTATGTAATCAATCACAAATTACAACAACACACCACAAAGAGGTGACTTTGAATCCCACAAAGCCTACTCACCCCCTTTGCACCAGCATACACCTCAAGTCAGAATCACACTGACTTTACAGGATTTTACATATACGTTTACAATATGAGAATTCAATTACAAGAAACTAAGAAAGGGTAGAAAACACCTGGATTACAAAAGACCAGAAGCTCTATGATCAGTTCTTGAACCACAGCAAAGCTTAAAAACAATCTTGCTAAACTTGGAAAACTTCTTTCACAAACAGATTGTAATCTCTCTTCTTAATCTCAAATCTGAGTGTTAAAACTTGTCTATTTCTCTGTCATTCCTTTTTAAACATTTGAAAGAAGGATATATTTATAACCTTTGAAAACTATTGTTTAAGGCAGATTTAAACAATTGAAACAGTTAAAACAAGTTTTCAAAAAGCTATTATGAAAACTCACATTTAAAAACTCATTTAATCGGTTGAAACTGCGATACAACTGATTCAAAAAACAGTTTCAAAACTCCTTTACTAGCTAAGTGACAAACAACCGATTGTCTCAAAACTTTAATTGGTTGTTTTTCCCTTTTCATGGAAAAACACTTAGTTCTTTAAAACAGATTAAAACAGGCTTTGTGTAGGAATCAAGAACTAATCTTTACATAAATTCTAAACACTCTAAACTACATCCAAAACAAAATCAGCAAGGCTTCAAGCTTCATCTTGGATTTGAAACATCAAAGCTCACATTCTCTACAATCTCCCCTTATTTGATGGAGACAAATCCTTGGTTGCTTTGAGGAGTTGTGTTTAGAATTTAATCATCACCTGCAGTCACAGATAAAAGCAGAAATACACAGAATATTCTTTGCCGAAGGTTAGAGCAACATAAAACAGTTTTCACAGCTAAACCAGAGTGGAAAGCAAACCATAGTTGCAACAGTAGAAGAACAACCGATTAAAACGCAAGATTAACCGGTTAAATTTACCAGAGCAATAAACAAGCTTCTATCTAATGCAATGATTAAAAGAAATTAAGAGTACAAATTATAAACGATTACATCCCAAAGCACCAACTAATTCTCCCCCTATTTGTCTTATCAAATAGACAAAAGGAAGGATTAAACAACAACACATAAGAAACAAGGATAAAATGTTCATGAAAGAAAGCTAGTAGACTTAAAAACAAGGACTATGGTCCCTGGCAAACTGTAGATCTGAAATCTGGTTTTGTATGACCTCAATATGCTCATCCAGATTTCCAAACGTGCATCTAGACCCTGGAAGTTCTGATCGAATTGCTGAAATCGACTTTGGCGCATCTCATAGAGATTGTTTTGTTGTTCAGCAAGGCTATCCATCCGGTTGATCATAAGTCTTTCAAAAGATTTCATTGAGGTGATTCTTTCTCCTCCAACATCAGTGTTAGGTCCAACATAATCAGTAGCAGCAGGTTCAACAACTTCATCATCATTATTGATTCCACTTGGGCCAGCTTGGTCACCATCCTTGCTCACCCATCTCCCACCAATTTTGGTAAATCCTGTTAGAATATACGGCCTTAAACAAGAGGGGGGGGGGTAAATTGTTTAAGAGAGGTTTTTGGAAACTTTTCAAGGTTTAATAAAATTCTTTGTGTGAATCCAGAACAGGAATCAAGTTAGCCAAGAATATAAGCAATGAAACAGCAAAGCAACAAAAAAACAATCGGTTGTTTCTTCGAAATAATCGGTTGTTTATACCAGAAAAAATTAAAACAGAATTTAAATGAGTTTAGAGTAAGAGAGAGATACACCAACAATTTATACTGGTTCACTCTTAAGCCAAGAGCTACATCTAGTCCCCAGAAAACCAATGGGTAATCCACTAAGTAATCAAACTAGATTACAACACACAAACCACCAAAGTAGTGACCTTGAACCCTTCAAGAAACACACTCCTTTTGGCAAAACACACCAAGAGTATTGATCTTGACCACCTCAAGAGCACATAACACTCCTTGGCAACACTGTTAGAAAAGATGGCTTTAAACTAGAGGGGGGTGAATTGTTTAAAGAGGGTTTTCGCAAACGTTTCAAAACTAGAATGAATTTATCTTAGGAACCAATTGATTCAGCAATTCAGTTAGCCAAAACAGCAAGCAAAAGCTGTAGTACCAGAAAAACAATCGGTTGTTTCGTAGAAACAATCGGTTGTTTATACTAGCAAACAACAAATAAACTGAATTTAAAGAGTTAAAGATAGAGAGATTGTACACAGTTGTTTATACTGGTTCACTCCAAACCAGAGCTACATCCAGTCTTCTCAGAAACCCTGAGGAAATCCACTAAGCAATCACCACTTGATCACTTACACAACAACCAAGAGAATGACCTTGAACACCTCAAGAAACGCACTCTCCTTGGCCAACACTAAGATTGTTGATCTTGAACACCTCAACAACACACAACCAATCTCAGCAAACACATAAACGAATTGTTCAACAGAGTACAAGGATTACACTTGTTACAGAAGATAATCTGAAATCAATACAAGCAGAATCCTATTCCAACACTTTGATCAATCACAAACTCTTAGCAATCTCAGCACTTTGAAAAACTCTTTGGAAAAACTTTGTCAAAGATTCTTAATTGTCAAATCTGTTTTTCTGAATTTATTCAAAGATGTAGTTTGTTATCAAATCTTAACAAACTCTTAAATTGCATTAAAAGATTGGTCAAAGCATTTAATGACTGGAGCGTAAGCAGTTAAAACATTTAAAGCTCAGTCAAAGAGAAAACAGTTTTTCTGTTATGGTCCCAAAACAAACAATCGGTTGTTTCCTCGAATCAATCGGTTGTTTTGGTACTTTAACAGTTCAACCATTCAAAACAGTTTTCAATCTTTTTCTCAAAACATCTAAGTATAAACAATCGGTTGTTTCGACAAAACAATCGGTTGTTTTAACTTAGTTTGAAAACATTTTACTTTCACAAAGATTGAGAATGCTAATGCTTTAGATTTAATCACAGGATGGATTACAACATATAAACTACCCCAGAACAAAGCTTAAACCAGCACAACAACATCAAGCATAACAGAGGCTTCAACATCCTTCAAAGGATTTGGATTCTTCAAAACATGAACACCACTTGGTTCAACAAACACAACACCAGAAATACAGTAGGTTGAGAAGGGATTACACTTGTTCACAGTATAAACTGAAATCAATACAACTGCAATCCTATTCCACTCTCTTTGAAAAACCCAAAGTTTGATGTGAATGTTCAAATCTTAGAATCAACTTTGTCACAACTAAAAAACTCAAATCTGCTTCTCTTACATGTTTAAACACATAAACAAACCATTTATATTTTCCAAAGATTGGTCAAAGCATTCAATGAAGGAGCGTATTTAGTTGAAAATCATTTAAAGCACATTCAACAACCAAAACAGAATTCTGTTAGGATTTTCAAAGAAACAATCGATTGAAACCACGAAATAACCGATTGTTTGGTTTGGCAATTAAGTCAACCAAACTAAAACAGTTTTCAACCCTTTCAAAACACCTAAGAGTAAAACAATCGGTTGATTCGACAAAACAACAGGTTGTTTTTCACTTAGTTGGAAAAACACTTTATTTTCTAAAAGGTTTTAAATCACATCAATTTTAGATTCAACAAAGGAGTGAATCACATTCTATTCTACCCAGATTCCTCCCAAAACAAGCAGCAACACAAGCCTTGCACAAACACTTTGGATTTTGATTCTTCAAAGCACTTGATCACTCTTGATCAACAAATCCCATTTTGCTTAGGGATCCATTGTTGATCTCACTTGAAGGCTTGATGATTTCAGCTAGTTCTCCCTCAACATCTACCTCAAAATAGTGCAACAGTTTAGATATCAAAATTGCATAAGGGTAGTGAAAGTCACTTAACCTTATAGCTTTTTGCATATGTTCTTTGATAGTATGGATCCAATTGATCTTCACTTTATTCATGATGCAATAGATCAACAACAAATCCTCTTCTGAAAGAGTGGAGTGATTGCTCCCCCTTGGTGTGATGATCCAAGACACAATGAAAGTTATGAGTCTTTCATCAAGCTTTAGTCCACCAACTGAAAAA
Organism: Phaseolus vulgaris; assembly: GCF_000499845.2. Lineage (NCBI taxonomy): Eukaryota > Viridiplantae > Streptophyta > Magnoliopsida > Fabales > Fabaceae > Phaseolus > Phaseolus vulgaris. Next base: position 184,943 of record NC_023750.2, read on the forward strand.
TTCCTCACTTTGGAGTGGGGATCCTTGAGACAACCTTTATAAAACTGGATTTTGTTGAAATCTTCCACTACTCCAAGGTTTCCTCTGTTGATTCTGATTCCAGAGAACTTCAATCCAGCCACAGCAGTCCATACATCATTTGTAATTGTTGAAGATGGATGAAGTCTCTTATCTACCTAGTGTTGTGTGTGTTTGATGTAGAAAAATAGCTAGTTTGCTTTGAAGTTTGTAATAGGTTTAGATGATCTTGTATGTAGGCTTGAAATTGTGTAAGGTTTCCTTTTGCTGTATGACCCATCCTAGATGCCTAACCAAGTCTAGATCAAGCACATGATGTGGTTAAAGGGTTTTTGAAAAGCTTTTAAAAGTGCTCTTAAAAGTTTTAAATCAGTACAAAAAATAAATATGTTTTATGGAGAAAGAATCGGTTTATTTCTTCTCTGTTAAAAGGCTTTTCTAAAATTCTGTTAGGGCACCACAGGTAAAGCTTAATTAGTTATTTCAGTTAAAGCTGAGCTGGCCTGTTTGCTATATTTTAATCTGTTTCACTGTGAAAGAACAGGTTTATTCTTTGGTCAGCTGAAAGGTTTTTCACAAGTTAGTTAGGGCACCAAAGGTACAACTCAGACAGTTATTTCAGTTAGCTGAGTTGGCGGTTTTCACAAAATAAATCTGTTAAGTTCAAAAATGAATCTGTTGTTTTCATAACTGCTTTTCAACTGTTTTGTGAAAAGAAGTTAGAAACTGTTTTCTATATAAAGAAAAGTCTCTCTCACATGAAAAGGAGCTGAGCAATTGCGTTTTTGACAGAAATCAAACAATTTTCCATGTGAGAAGAAGGATCAAAAGATTTTTGAAAGGTTTTCCAAAGAGATTTTCAAGTGTGCTTGTTCTAGGAAACCTTTGATCTTGGTGAAGGTGCTGGTGCAGTTCTGCAGCAAATTGAACTACTGGTTTTGAGTTCTTGCATCTTCTTTTCAGGTGTAATCTTTCCTTTATTCTGGTTTGTAAAGGTGTAAGTGTTAGTCACTCCTTGATAGGGTTTCTTGGAGTGCAAGGTGTGCTGAAATAGGGTTTTTCAGCATTGATTGTGTTGTTCTTGTAGTGTTCAAGAACTGCTGTGTTTGTAAGTAATTGGTACTGTTTTTAGTGGATTCCACCTTGGGTAAGGTGAGACTGGACATAGCTCTGTATGAGTGAACCAGTATAAAAACTTGTGTGCCTTTTCTTCTGCACTCATTTCTGGTTTTTCTTAATTCTGTCAAGAACTATATCTGTTCTTTTGAAATTGAATCTGTTAATTCTGGGTTTAAGTAAGAACTGTTCTTCCTGATTCGTTAAAGCTTTCTAATCACAAACAAGGCAGTTGTATATGATGGTTTAAGTGATCTGTGAACAAACAGTCTATTCATTAAAATCTGAGAAAGAATCATTCTCCTTAGAACCTTGTGTTGAGTAAATTTGTTTGATCTCTAAGCATAGCTGTATCCTTCATCCTTGATCCTGCCGGTTGACCAGAACGCAAGAGTCTTGCCACGTCAAAGGTATCTTCCTCTAGATCGGCTTTGCACCACGCTAGCTTCCGTCCTTCACACCTCGATTCTCCTCAAGAACCTGCAAAAGACAGAGTGGCGCCGCTGCGGCCGATCGCGCTCCGACGCTCAAGTCAGTGACGGAATCACCAAAACTCTTAGAGAGAAAAGCTAAAACTCAAGGAACCGTGCAAAATCTCTCTCAGCGTACTCAAGTATTCTCAAAGCGTAAAGAAGTATTCTAAACGCGCGTACCTCAGAATCTGTTAAGAGTTCCTTATATACCTGTGCATTTTCTCTCTCCTGACAGTTACACCTCTGGACACGTGGCTCGCATCCAGCTGTACACGTGTCATCATCTGGAGCATCTTCCACTTGAGCGTCACTTCTACTCTTCAGGCTGTTGCACCAAGTTACTCATGCGAGGAGCAACTCGGTGCATAGCTGCCTTGGGGCGCGATCTCTTCTAGTGGCGAGCACGGGGTGTCACCATGCACACCTTCTCTGTGGTCTCGCCTGCCGCTATCACGATCTGCTTAACTTGCTCATCGTGCATGTTCTGGTAAGCTGTTCCCTTGCTTCAACCTCTAACTAGGGAATGATCATCTGATAACTTCATCCTTCGTACTCGTACCCTTCGAAAACCTTGAACAAGCCTTCTTGATCTTTCGGCGATGTCCCCCTCTCGGCGGTCTCTGACCACTTGGTCGCCTATGCTCATGTACGGCGACCATGACACAAGCCTGGTGACCGCCAGTTGAGATATGCTAAAGATCGGAGCACGCCAACTTAACAATTGGCGACTACACAGACTTCCCGATGTACTTCCCTTCTGTCAGCCAGGTGTTCCGCTCAACACGCCCATATTATCGCTCGCTGCCACGTCATCATTCCCGACTACCTGGTCGGTACACAAACCCTCCAGTCTTAAGCGGAGACTTGTCCAGCGAAAAGACTAAGATGTCACGTCACCGTCGATCTACGTGGCACTGGCACGGATTTCCGTACGTTCGTACCTTCTGCCTTTCTGACGCTCCACCAAACCCCTTTTTCTAATCGCTCGACACGTGGCTTCATCAACGGTCATCTTCAGCTGTCGTTTGTGCTTCCGAAAACGTTCGAAAAATCCTTAAACCCCTTGCGCTTCCACTGTTCCATCATCTTTCTGCACTCTCAAGCGTTCTAAGTTTTCTCTATGCAAACCCACGAAGCTTCTCAACTCTCTCAACGCTCATCCGATCATCAAAAGGTACCCCTTTTACTTCTTCTGTTGATATTTGCTGCATTTTAACCGATTCGCATCATCCATTATCTGTCTGAAGCATACGTTGTGGGCTGTTTTTTCCTTTTCTCCTTCTCTCGTAGCTTAGGGCTTCGTTCTTCGTCACGTTCATCCCAGCGAACTCTTGTTCGTTCGCTCTGTCTTCTTCGTTCTCAATCGAGTCGTTCTGTTGGCTTTGTTTCATCCCTTTCATTTTCCTTTGCAGTTCCTGCGATGGCTCATACAAAATCCACCGCGAACCCTCCTCTTTCGTCGCGAAACCCTCCACCCCAAGCGCGTAGGGTTGCTCCTGGGGTAAATCCTCCACCAGCGCGCAACCCACCACGAGCCTCTGGTGCTCCTTCCACCCAGGCTGAGAGGCCTGCAACTTCTCACGCCAACCCCGCTCAGGCAAATCCGCCAGTCGCCGGAGGGGCTTCCTTGCCTCCAAAAGACTACAAGGAACTCTACCCTTGGGCCACCCCACTCTTGTTAAAAGAGACTTCTTCAATAAACACGGAATTGGGCGTGCTCCGACTAAGGAAAGGAGACCAGTCCGACCTCTCCTTCCACAAGGAACATGACAGCAAGGTGGACGTGCTGCCCTGCTTCCCGGATGAGCCGATCTGTGCGGAAGACAAAGGGAACAACGGCGAGTTGTTCTGCTTCCTCTACGCCACCTTTTTCAAGAAAGTGAAGCTCAGACTTCCCTTTACTCGCTTCGAGAGAGAGCTGCTAACCGAGCTCGATATCGCCCCCGCCCAGCTTCATCCCAACAGCTGGGCGTTTGTAAGGGCGTTCCAAATTATCTGCGCACACCTGGGGCTGCCAGCTTCAGTAGATGTCTTTCTTTTCCTGTTCGAGGCTAAGAATCCCGGAGACCGCCTCTGGATTAGCTTAAACGGGATCGCTGGAAGGTCAATCCTCTCAATCTTCCAGCAATCTTACAAAGACTGGAAAGGAAAGTTCATCAAGGTGCGCCCGAACGAGCAAGACCCCTCGCTGCTCGACGGTTTCCCCTTGTACTGGGTGCACAAGGGGAACAAAGACTCCAAGGAATGCTTCAGGAGGCCAAGGAGTCCCGACAATATGGGCGAGCTAGACAAAGATCTCTGCCTTTTGTGGAAAAGCGTAGCAGCCGCCAACATCACCTTCCCTACCGCCTCAATCATCTCCTTCGAGTTCTCTGAGGGCCAACTTGAAGCTCACATAGCTTAGCACCTACCCGAGCACCAAGACTCTTGTTTTGTGTTGGAACTAACTCAGCGTTCCTACCATTCCATCCTTTGGCGTTCTGCTTATTCTGTATTGGTCTTGATTTTGAATCTATGTGCCACTTGCTTGCGTTATTCCTACGTGCATATACTTGTATATCTTGCTTTTGCTTTTGTGCTTACTCATCTATTTTCTACCCTGTGCAGACTTCATGTTGGGAAAAGGTAAACTAGCTGAACTGAGGGCGATCGCCCGGTCTAACAAGCTGGCGACGGGCTCCCAAACCGTGCCCAACTCGGTAGTGGAGATCGCTGTTGCTCAGGGCAGAACTCCTCCCCAAGGTCCAACTCCTTCGGAGGCACTACCCGCCCCACAAAGGAAAAAGCTTGTCTTGAGGAAGCCAAAGAGGAAAACTCCTCAAGTAGTACAAGAAGAAGAAGATGACGAGGTGACTGAGGATGGCCTCGTCACCAAAAGAACAAGGGTGGCTCCCTCTTCACCACCTGCACTCCCAACTCCAACACCGCCCTCACCTCCAGCTCCAACTCAACCAGTCCAAGCAACACCCTTGGCTGTCGCGCCCCCTGTGGTTGAAGGCAACGAGCCCAATTTTATTGAGAACCCTCCAAGCGCCTCCACGCCATTTGTATCTGCTGGAGAGGGTCCTCCTTCAACCACCTCTATCGCTGGGGCTACACCAGGAGAAGATGAGGGTGGCCATAACTCGCCAATCCTGATAACAGAGTCTCCGACTTCACCACCACGCCAAGAAGCCCCCCTCGCCCTTCAAACTCAAGAGGGTGGTGGTGAAAGTCAGCACCAAGCTCCTCTAGCACCTCCACCAGCAACAACTACAAACCTCCCCCCCTCCATCGAAGAGATCTGGGGACCCTTCACAGCCAAACTGAAGATGATGGCAGAGGATCTCCCCTCAATCATAACGAAGGTTGTGAAGAACTCTAACAAGAAGCTCCAAGATGAGAATGCGGCACTTAAGGAGTCAAACCGCCTGATAAGGATGGAGGCGGAGAAGCTCTCTTGCAACCTGATGATGGCGGAAATCGACCATTCAAGGCTGGAGGACGCCATGGATGCTGAACTAAGAGGCGCGCGCAAGGAGGCCTCCGATCTGCGCCAAAAACTGCACCTCCAAGCCCAAGAGAAAATCGAGCTGGAGAGTAAGCTTGTACCTTACAGGCTCAAGGTGGCCAACTTGGAGGCTGCAATGAAAGCAGATGCGACCAAGGTGGAAAACCTTGAAAAGAGGTCGGCAAATCGGGAGGTCCTCCTTGGGAAGGTCGAGAAGGAGAGGGACGACACCAAGGCTGAGCTTGCCAAAGCTCAAGAGGAAAACACAAAGATTGCTGCAGAGCTGGCCCAGGCTCGGGAGGAAAACAAAAGGGTTGCTGAAGAGCTTGCTCGGGCTCGTGAAGAAACTGAAGGGCTGAAGAAGCAAACTGACGAGCTGAAGAAACAAGCTCAAGAGCTCGAGCAAAGCTCCACCCAAGTCTTTTCCGCTGGGTTCGACGCCGCTCTGGAGCAAGTCTCGTGCCAATATCCCGAGCTCGATCTCTCCATCGTGCCCTCTGAAGATTAATCGCCTCCCTCCATCACTTGTTTTTTGAAACTTGGCGCTTATTTTTGTTTGTAAGAACTCTATATGTAATATCTGCTTCGCGTATAAACTTGAACTGATACTGCTTTATATAACTTCTTCTGCTTAAGACATTGTTTTCTAATATCGTGCCTCAAACGCCTCTTACGCGTTGTGTGATTAACCGACATAACTGGTAGAACTCACTTAAACAAATTAACTTAGCAATTCCTCGGGACTAACCGTTCACTCACTGCCTTGAACTCGAGCAAACTGTTAATCTTATAACAATTTATCAAACTGTTAACTCAAAGTAAAACTTGAGCAACTACTAACTCTCAAACGATGATATTTAATAGAACTTGCATACTTAAGGCAATAAACCTCAACATAATCCACTTACTAGGCAGCAGGTTTTAACTTAAACTGGTATCACAATACAGTTTACCTGATCTGCCCGGCAAGGTTAGCCTTTACTCCTGTCATCGCCTGGAATTCTTCTGATCGCCATAGAGTTCTGGCGATGTAAGCTTTCTTTGCCTTCATAACTTGGCTATTGTTCCCTCATCTGGGGGGTAGAGGCGCCTTTCGGATCCTTCTCTACCTCCCTGAGTTTCAGAACAATAAGCCGGATAGCGAGGTGTTCTCTTCGAACCTACCTTACCTATCTTTTAAACTTCTTTCACCCTTTACGCCATACCTGAACTCGTTCTAAACGAGAAGGATTTTATCTGTCTTCACACCGCCTACAAGCGTGGAAGCTTTCTCTGGTCTTACTAAGTCAATATTGATGTTTCACTTAAAGGGGGAAAGGCGTTTTCCTTCCCTTCCCGCCGTTTAAGGTCACGAACACCCCTGACTTTTCAGTTCATCTTGCCTGAACTCACTCTGAGGTGAGGAGGACTTTTTCTCGCCTGAACTCGCTCAACGGCGAGAAGGACTTTATCTTGCCTGAACTCGCTCGACGGCGAGAAGGACTTTATCTTGCCTGAACTCGCTCGACGGCGAGAAGGACTTTCTCTTGCCTGAACTCACTCTGAGGTGAGAAGGACTTTCTCTGGCCTGAACTCGCTCAACGGCGAGAAGGACTTTCTCTTGCCTGAACTCACTCTGAGGTGAGAAGGACTTTCTCTGGCCTAAACTCGCTCAACGGCGAGAAGGACTTTATCTGGTGCCTCAACTTGCCCAAGGTGTACATCTCCTCCCCCCCTGGATGCACTGAGGACTTTTTCTCTTTCTCGCCTGCACTCGCTCGAGGGCGAGGAGGTCTTTTACTCTTTCTCGCCTCCAAACGCACGAGAGCGCTGAGGTCTTTAGTCATCGCTGGTGCCTCCGATCGCCGAAAGACGATGAGGACTTTAAAACTTTACCCGATGCCGCCAATCGCCGAAAAACGATGGGGACTTTAAAACTTTTATTTAGAGAGCAAGCAGCATAACTTTAAACTTGCCTTGAATCACGTACGAGTGATAAGGTCTTTTTTCTAAAACTTTCGAAACAACAAGCATACAATCTTAGAAGCTTTAAACTTTGAAAACTCTTCTTTATTGGGTGGCCTCATTAAAAACCCTCCTTAGGGAAAAAAGAGTGCCCCCTTCAAACTGTTTTAACAGAAAGCTTGCAAATCTCTTCATGTTCGTTTTTACTTACAAAGCTTTAACTGTAATATAACTTGAGGTGTGTGGCGTTCCAGGTGCGAGGAATCGCCCCTCCTTCTAACGTCTCTAAGCGGTAGGCGCCGTTCCCGAGCGCCTCGGTTATTCTGAACGGTCCTGTCCACTTAGGCGATAACTTGTTTTCCATCTCGTACTGGTGGGCCTTCCTCATCACCAGGTCGCCCTCTCTGAACTGCCTTGGCATCACCTTCGAGTTATATCTTCGCTCAATCCTCCTTTTCACTGCCTCAGCCTTTACCCTTGCTTCCTCCCTGACCTCATCCAGTAAATCCAGATTCAACCTTCTTTCTTCGTTCGAGTCTTCCGCCACAAAGTTCTGGAATCTCGGCGAGCTTTCCTGGATTTCAACTGGAATCATTGCATCACATCCATAGACCAAGCTGAACGGGGTCTCGTGGGTCCCTGACTGCTCGGTGGTATGGTACGCCCACACTATGCGGGGTACCTCTTCAGCCCACGATCCCTTAGCTTTCTCTAGCCTTCTCTTCAAACCTCTTAGCAACACCCGATTGGCAGACTCTACTTGGCCATTAGTCTGAGGGTGCTCGACGGATGCAAACACCTGTTGTATTCCCACCTCTTCGCACAGCTTCTTCAGTAGGTGACTTGCAAACTGAGTCCCATTGTCTGACACCAGGCGCTTAGGCACACCAAACCGGCACACGATGTTCTTCCATACAAAACTCTCGATCTTGTGTGCGGTGATCTGGGTTACTGGTTCTGCTTCGATCCACTTGGTGAAGTATTCAATCGCCACCACCAAGTACTTCATCTGCCTGATCGCCAATGGGAAAGGTCCCAGAATGTCAATTCCCCACGTATGAAACGGCCAAGGGCTGTAAATTGACTTTAACTCTTCTGGAGGCGCCTTGTGCCAATCGGCGTGCTGCTGACATTGCTTGCAACACTGTGCATACTTCTTGCAGTCCTCCCTCATCGTTGGCCAGTAATATCCTGCACGGAGAGTTCTTGCAGCCAGAGCTCGACCCCCGACGTGACTTCCACATATACCTTCATGGAGCTCGGCCATAATTCTAGTGCATTTTTCTCTGTGCACACACTCTAGGAGTGGGTGTGTAAACCCAAACCTATACAGCTCGCCATCGATCATGGTGAACTTGCTGGAGTTCTTCTTTATCTTCCTAGCCTTCGTCGGATCCAGCGGGAGAAGGCCATCTGCCAGGCAGCGCTGGTACTGTGTTATCCATGTGTCTGGCTCATGCGTAGCGCAGACCTGCATCATGTTCACCCTCTCCTTCCGACATGCTCTTATTCTCGGCGATCTTAAAGTCTCCTGGGTCAAGGACCTGTGACTCCTCGCCGCTTTCTCCGTCGACTTGCTTATTTGAAGAACCAGGTGGTCTGCCACAAATGCTCTAGGCGTCTTCAGAGTTTCTTGGATCACTGTCCTCTGCCTACCCCCCTTGCCCGAACTGGCGAGCTTGGCTAGCAAGTCTGCTCGGGCATTCTGCTCTCTGGGCACATGCACTACTTCAAATGAGACAAAGGAACTCTTCAACTCCTGCACATACTCCAAGTAAACCGCCATTTGTGGATCCTTGGCCTGGAACTCGCCTGTTACTTGTCCCGTGACTAATAACGAGTCACTCTTGGCCATCAGCACCCTAGCCCCCATCTCCTTGGCCAGCAAGATTCCGACGATCAACGCTTCATACTCTACTTGATTGTTGCTGGCTTTGAAGGCAAACCTCAGGGACTGTTTTATCAGCACGCCGTTGGGCCCTTCTAGAATGACTCCAGCACCGCTACCTTGCTGGTTTGACGATCCGTCCACCGAGAGCACCCAACGAAAATCATCCCCTTCAACTCGTGCTGCTTCTGACGAGAGCTCGACCACAAAATCTGCGAAAATCTGCCCCTTGATCGGACCTCGAGGCTCATACTTGATGTCGAACTCCGACAGCTCTACCGCCCACTTCACCATTCTCCCAGCTACATCAGGCTTCTTCAGGACTTTCTGGATGGGCAAGTCGGTCATCACCAGCACTGTAAAACTGTGAAAATAGTGGCGCAACCTCTTCGCCGAAAATACTACCGCCAGTGCAGCTTTCTCCAAGGCCTGATACCTTACCTCCGGGCCTTGCAACACTTTGCTGACGAAATAAATAGGCTTCTGAGCTTGGTCTTGATCTTGGGCGAGCACCGCACTCACCGCCCTCTCAGTCACAGCAAAATACAACCTGAAAGGGGTTCCTACTAAGGGTTTGCACAAAACCGGCGGGCTCGCCAAGTACTCTTTAAGCTTCACGAAGGCTTCTTCGCACTCCTTCGACCAGACAAACTTGTTGTTTCGCCTCAAACATTGGATAAACGGGTGGCCCTTCTCTCCACTAGTTGATACAAAACGAGACAAGGCGGCCATCCGACCTGTAAGCTGCTGCACTTCCTTCACGGTAGCCGGGCTCCTCATCGCCAATATGGCAGCACACTTATCAGGATTTGCCTCTATTCCTCTTTCAGTTTAGAGGAATTCCAAGAACTTCCCTCCCTCCACGCCGAAAATGCACTTCTCGGGGTTTAACTTTAATCTGAACTTGGCAATCGTGGTGAACAACTCCTCCATATCCGAGACGTGCTTGCTCTTCTCTAACGAGGTCACGACCATGTCATCTACGTACGCTTGCACATTCCTTCCCAGCATTGGTGCAAGTACCTTATCCATCAATCTTTCGTACGTGGCCCCCGCATTCTTCAGCCCAAAGGGCATCACCTTGTAACAGTAGCACGACCTCTCAGTCATGAAGGCAATTTTCTCTTCATCCATAGGATGCATCTTTATCTGATTATACCCCGAGAAGGCGTCCAGAAAACTCAGCAACTTGCACCCTGCTGCACTGTCGACCAGGGCATCTATGCTTGGCAAAGGATACGAATCCCTTGGACAAGCCTTGTTCAGGTCAGTGAAGTCGACGCACATGCGCCACTTCCCATTGCTCTTCTTCACCAGTACGACATTAGCCAACCACTCAGGGTACTGGACCTCCCTGATATGGCCTGCGGCGAGGAGCTTCTGTGTTTCATTCCTAATCGCCTGCCTCCTCTCCTCGTTAAGCATCCTTCTTCTCTGCCGCACTGGTCTGACTTGTGTGTCCATTGCCAAATGGTGACACAAGAAATTGGGGTCAATTCCCGGCATGTCTGAAGCAGATCATGCAAAAGCATCCAGATGTCGTTCTATCACCTTGGCGATCTGGTCTTGGAGCTCAGCCTCCAAAGATCTTCCCAGCTTGAAGACCTTTCCCCCGATCTCCCTTTCGAGCCACTCCTCGACGGGTTTGGGTCTGGTTTCCCTGGCGATCACCGCCCTGGCGATTCCCAATTCCCTCGCTTCCTCTAGGCGGTTCCTCGCTTCTTCTTCCCGTCCGACGCTCTCTCCCTCAACCTCAACATCCACCATGGTGACATCGCCTCCGACGGCCACTTCCATCGCCGCATCAACAACTCGCCATTCTGTTGGCTTGGGCTTCACACCGGGAGGCGGCGTCGTGGTGATGTAACTTACTGACCTCTTATTCTTGAGGCTATTCTCATAGCACTTCTTCGCCTCCTTCTGGTCAGATCTGATGGTGATCACCACCCCCTCCATCGATGGTAACTTAACCTTCATGTGCCTAGTTGAGGGCACAACTCCTATTCTGTTGAGGGTTGGTCTCCCCAACAGAATGTTATATGCTGAGGGGGCATTCACAACGAGGTACTTGATTTTCTCCGTCCTCGAGGCCATCTCATTCGTGAACGTTGTTCTTAGCTCGATGTACCCCCTGACCTCCACCTGATCGCCAGCGAACCCATACAAGCACCCTCCATAAGGTCTTAGCTGGTCAAGGGGTAGTTGCAACTGCGTGAAAGTCGCCCAGAACATTACATCCGCTGAGCTTCCTTGGTCCACCAGTACCCGGTGGACTTTCCTTCCCGCCGTGACAAGCGAGATGACTATGGGATCGTTGTCGTGAGGCACAACGTCCCTAAGATCCTCCTTTGTGAACGTGATGTCCACATCTGGCGAGTGATCCTCGAACATATCCACCGTCATCACAGACCTTGCGTATTTCTTCCTCTGTGACGCAGTGCATCCACCTCCCGAGAATCCTCCAGCGATGGTGTGGATCTCGCCATGAGTGGGCATCTCGTGCTGCTGAGCCTCGCCACTCGCCGGTTGGGAGCTCGACGCACCTCCCGGCCTCTTGTCCAGCAGGTAATCGTTCAAAAAACCGCTCTTGACCAGATCGTCGAGCTGGTATCCCAGGGCCAAACACGAATCAACAGTGTGACCAAAACTCTGGTGGAACTCACACCAGGCGTTTGGTTTTGGTCCTAACACCTTGTCGCTCACTTTCTCAGGCGCCTTAAGCCTGGCTGCTATGTTGGGAATGGCGATCAGATCCGCCAACCCCATGACAAACTTGTACTTTGGTGGGCGATTATACTCCCTGGGGCGTCCTGGGCCCCTTCCCTTGTTCTTCCTCGGATCATAAGGATGGCGAGTCCTTTGATCCTTCTTGGTCGCCATTGTCTCCAGCACCCTCTGCGGCTAGATTCTAGTTTGGGCTCGTGGCCTAGCAGGGGCTACACTCCCTCTCTTCTCGGCGACCTCACTCTCGTCGGCGATGTGGGCCACCGCAAGTCGCCTAACTTCAGCAAACGTGGCGGGGTGTGCCCTAATCAGCGCCTCACAGAAAGGTCCTGGCAGCACGCCCTTTTTGAAGGCGTATACCAGCATCTCCTCATCTTTAGCAGGCGAGCGGACCATCTGTGCTCCAAAGCGATTCAAGTAGTCCCTGAGGGACTCTCCCTGGTACTGCCTTATGTCGAACAGGTCATAAGACACCCTAGGTGGCGCCTTATTCACAATGTACTGCTCGACGAAAAGCTTCGAAAACTACTGGAAATTGGTTATGTGACCTGTAGGCAAGCTCAAAAACCATTCCAGCGCTGTTCCCTGGAGCGTGCTCACAAACATCTTGCAATATACAGCATCCGAGCCTCCTGACAGCATCATCTGCATGTGGAACGTAGTGAGATGTGCCTCAGGGTCCTCCACGCCAGTGAAAGAAGCTTTCACAGGTACCACACTCGCAGGGATAGGCGTGCCGTGATCGCCTGAGCAAACGGCATTGGGAAAACGCGTGGTGGCGATGACGGCGCAACCTCCTCAACCACCGTGCGTCCTCTCTGCTCCTGAAGAGCTTGGCGCAACTCCTCAGTTACTTTGCTGAGCTCTTCGTTCCTGGCCTGAGAGGCGACCAGGTTTTCATGCATCTTCGCTTGCTCTATGCGCGATGCCTCCACATTTGCCTGCAGCGCACGCATGATCTCCATCATCTGCGCCATGGTCATGGCGCCTTCTGCAACAACTGGCACAACGGGACTTGAACGGTTGCTTCTCATCTTTCTCATGAAAACTCAGCAAACCAAACTTCAGCGAACAAGACCTTCACCAGCAAACGATCAATCCAACAATCAATCGGTCAAAAACTCTCTAACTCCCAAGAACTTCCAAGAACGCAACCACAACAGCACGCTGACAGATTCGGACGTCGAAACCTTCACAAAAACTCGTAATCTCACCACGAACCTACCGCTTCTCCAGCAAACCTCCTGACTCACCGATCAGAAATGCGAACGAACGGTAAAACTTCGAATCAACCGATCGAAAAGCGCACAAACAGCGAGAGGCTTCAAGAAACTAATCGAAAACTCGAACGAACGGTGGAAAACTTCAATTCACCGAACTGAAGCTCGAACGAACGGTGAAAAACTTCAACTCACCAAACAGAAACTCGAACGAACGGTGAAAAACTTCAATTCACCGAACTGAAGCTCGAACGAACGGTGAAAAACTTCAACTCACCGAACAAAAACTCGAACGAACGGTGAAAAACTTCAATTCACCGAATTGAAGCTCGAACGAACGGTGAAAAACTTCAACTCACCGAACAGAAACTCGAACGAACGGTGAAAAATGGTTGCACCAGCACACAACCACACAGAAACTACAGAAACCTCAAGAACTCACGCTGTGGATGGGGACAGGTTTTACACGGCCCCACGGTGGGCGCCTTATGATCCTGCCGGTTGACCAAAACGCAAGAGTCTTGCCACGTCAAAGGTATCTTCCTCTAGATCGGCTTTGCACCACGCTAGCTTCCGTCCTTCACACCTCGATTCTCCTCAAGAACCTGCAAAAGACAGAGTGGCGCCGCTGCGGCCGATCGCGCTCTGACGCTCAAGTCAGTGACGGAATCACCAAAACTCTAAGAGAGAAAAGCTAAAACTCAAGGAACCGTGCAAAATCATTCTCAGCGTACTCAAGTATTCTCAAAGCGTAAAGAAGTATTCTAAACGCGCGTACCTCAGAATCTGTTAAGAGTTCCTTATATACCTGTGCATTTTCTCTCTCCTGACAGTTACACCTCTGGACACGTGGCTCGCATCCAGCTGTACACGTGTCATCATCTGGAGCATCTTCCACTTGAGCGTCACTTCTACTCTTCAGGCTGTTGCACCAAGTTACTCATGCGAGGAGCAACTCGGTGCATAGCTGCCTTGGGGCGCGATCTCTTCTAGTGGCGAGCACGGGGTGTCACCATGCACACCTTCTCTGTGGTCTCGCCTGCCGCTATCACGATCTGCTTAACTTGCTCATCGTGCATGTTCTGGTAAGCTGTTCCCTTGCTTCAACCTCTGGCTAGGGAATGATCATCTGATAACTTCATCCTTCGTACTCGTACCCTTCGAAAACCCTGAACAAGCCTTCTTGATCTTTCGGCGATGTCCCCCTCTCGGCGATCTCTGACCACTTGGTCGCCTAAGCTCATGTACGGCGACCATGACACAAGCCTGGTGACCGCCAGTTTAGATACGCTAAAGATCGGAGCACGCCAACTTAACAATTGGCGACTACACAGACTTCCCGATGTACTTCCCTTCTGTCAGCCAGGTGTTCCGCTCAACACGCCCATATTATTGCTCGCTACCACATCATCATTCCCGACTACCTGGAATCTATTGACATGGGAATCTGGGATGCAGTGGTCAGTGGACCTTTTATACCTATGCAGGTTGTCAAAGATGAAACAATAAAGAAGCCTTGGTCTGAATGGAGTGAAACCGAGAAGAAAAAGGCCTAATATGACTCCTTAGCCAAGAATATCATCACCTCTGCACTGAACATGGATGAGTTCTTTAGAGTCTCTCAATATAACTCAGCTAAAGAGATGTGGGATGTACTAGAGGTGACTCATGAAGGAACTGATGATGTGAAACGGGCAAGGAAGCACTCACTAATTCAGGAGTACGAGCTGTTCAGAATGCAATCATAAGAAAGTATTGCAGATGTGCAGAAACGGTTTACACACATTGTAAATCACCTCACTAGCCTTGGTAAAGTCTTTGACAAGGAAGAGCTTAACATAAAGGTACTAAAATGCCTTGATAGGAGCTGGCAGCCTAAGGTAACAGCAATCTCAGAATCCAGAGATTTATCCAAGATGTCCACTGCTGCACTTTTTGGAAAGCTGATAGAGCATGAAATAGAGTTGAAAAGATTGAAAGAACAAGAAACTGTGGAGAAGAAGGCCAAAGGAATTGCTCTGAAAACTACCATGGAACATGATACAAGTGAGGAAGAAGTTGATCCTGAACATGATGAGACCGTGAGTCTGCTCACCAGAAAATTCAGCAGGTTTCTTAGAAAGAAAAACCGTGACAGAACTCAACAAAGAAAGAGGTACTCTAAACAACCTAATGATTCAAATTCTTCCAATTACACGTGCTTTGGATGTGGTAAACCAGGTCATATAAAAGCTGATTGTCCAAACAATCAACATAAAGAAAAATCAGCAAGCAAGAAGAGTGACAAAGGAAAAGGTAGAAGAGCATACATCTCATGGGAAGAAAATGATGTATCCTCATCCAGTAATTCCTCAACTGAAAGTGAAGAAGCAAATTTGTGCTTCATGGTGAATGATGAAGGATCCAACTCTGACTCAGTAAGTGATTTTTCCACTGATTCTAAGAACTATGATCAACTGTTAATAGCTTTTAAGGAAACACATGATGAAGCAAACAGGTTGGCTATAATGTGCAACAGATTGAATAGAATGAATAGGGTACTTGAACCTAAGGTCAAAGCTCTTGAAGAAGAATTGCACAAAGCTAAAACTGAATTGGTTAGCCTTGAATTAACATGTTTGCATGCATCAATCAAAACCTGTGATAATTGTAAGAAGCTGGAAAAATAAGTTGAATATTTGTTAAAAACTCTCTCAAATTTCACTAAAGGAAGAGAAAATCTTGAAACCTTATTAGGTTCACAGAATGCTGTTTTCAATAAAAATGGTCTAGGATATAATCCTGGAATGAAAAGTAATGTGAAAAAGCTGTCTAGTTTCTTTGTTCCTTCCAAAACAGGTTTTTCCTCTCTTAGTTATTCAAAAACAATGCATACTGCAACATGTTTTTATTGTATGAAGTCTGGTAATGTATCTAGAACATGTAAAGCTAGGAGGTACCTTGTTCCTAAAGAATTGGCCAAATGGCTTCCTAAGGAAAGGTATTAATCATGCTGGACCCTAGACTAAAGGGGTACCATATGTGCTAAATCTGTTTTGTTGCAGAAAAAAAGCAGGAAAAATCAGTGGTACCTTGACAGTGGCTGCTCAAAGCACATGACTGGTGATGTGACTCAGTTCATAAATCTAAAACTCAAAGCTGAAGGGCATGTCACATATGGGGATAACAATAGAGGAAAAATACTTGGAAGAGGAGAAGTTGGTAATAAAGACTCAACCACTATTGAGAATGTACTGTATGTTGAAGGGCTAAAACATAGTCTTCTAAGCATTAGCCAGCTGTGTGACAAGGGATACAAGGTCAATTTCGATGCCAACACTTGTACAATTTCAAATGAAATTTCTGGTAAGGTGCTGTTCACTGGAAAAAGGGACTGCCTAAAGAATGGAAGACTCCAAGGGATCTCACTCTTGACAATGTAATTGGTAAAATTGAGAAAGGAGTCTCAACAAGGAATTCACTCAACAATTTCTGCAGAACAGTGGCTTTTGTGTCACAGATTGAGCCTAAAAGCCTGGAAGAAGCACTGCAAGACAGCAATTGGATAACAGCAATGCATGAAGAGCTAAACCATTTTGAATACAATGAAGTGTGGACTTTGGTTCCAAGAAAGCATGAGATGAACATCATAGGAACCAAGTGGGTGTACAAGAACAAGATGGATGAACATGGAGCTATCACTAGAAATAAAGCAAGGCTGGTTGCTAAAGGTTATAACCAAGAAGAAGGTATTGATTTTGGTGAAACCTATGCACCAGTAGCACGTCTTGAAGCTGTCAGACTACTTCTAGCATTTTCCAGCATACAAGGTTTCAAGTTGTTTCAAATGGATGTCAAGAGTGCATTTCTAAATGGCTACATCAATGAAGAGGTGTTTGTATCTCAGCCTCCAGGGTTTGAAGATCACAAAAATCCAGAACATGTGTACATGCTTAAGAAAGTCTTATATGGATTGAAGCAAGCACCTAGGCAATGGTATGAAAGGCTAAGAGAATTTCTGCTCTCTCAAGGATATAGCCGTGGCAATTCTGATAAAACTCTCTTTCTTAAGAAGAAAAGAGAAGATATCATACTTGTACAGTCTATGTAGATGATATTATCTTTGGATCCACAAATGAAGAGATGTGTGAAGACTTTGTGAAAACCATGAAAAGTGAGTTTGAGATGTCAATGTTAGGAGAAATGAATTTCTTCCTTGGACTACAAGTTAAGCAACTCAAGGATGGAATTTTCATAAGCCAAGAAAAATACTGCAAGGAACTGCTTAAGAGGTTTGATATGGATCAATGAAAAGCAATCAACACTCCTATTTCAACAAGCTGCCAGCTGGATCAAGATTTTGCAGGAAAAATCAGTGGATCAAACCAAGTATAGGGGTTTAATTGGTTCCTTATTATACCTAACTGCAAGCAGGCCTGACATTATGTTTGCTGTGTGTTTATGTGCTAGATATCAATCTGATCCAAAGGAATCACACTACAATGCAGCAAAGAGAATTATGAAATATTTGCAAGGATCTAAGGATGTTGGATTATGGTATCCTAACAAGGTATCCTTAAATTTAACTGGTTTTTCAGATTTTGACTTTGCAGGTTGTAAGGTGGATAGGAAAAGCACAAGTGGAACATGTCACATGCTTGGATCAAGTCTAATCTCTTGGCATTGCAAGAAACAAGCTTGTGTTGCTCTCTCCACAGTAGAGGCAGAATACATAGCTGCTGGAAGTTGTTGTGCTCAAACCTTATGGCTAAGGCAGCAGCTAAGTGATTTTGGAATTTTGTTAAACAAGATACCTATAAATTGTGATAATACTAGTGCCATAAATCTGTTTAAGAATCATGTCATGCACTCAAAGACTAAACATATTGAAATTAGACATCACTTTCTAAGAGAACATATAGCTAATGGATTTTGTGATATACAATTCATTGGTACTGAATTTCAACTAGCTGATCTATTCACTAAACCACTTGCTAAAGACAGGTTTTATTTTCTTCTAAATGAATTGGGTATTATTAGCTTAAATTGTCCTCTGCAGTGAAAATTTCAATCTGTTGTTTTATGTTTTAACATGTTTTGTTCCCTGTTTCAGAATTCAGCTGTGACTAGGAAAGAGAAAGATTCATTTTTTTGTCTCTCTCTCTCACTTTATCTTTGACTGCTTTTTCGGTTATTAACCAGCAGGCCTATGGCAATTAGTGTGTGGGTATCCTAACTGATTGGATATTGTGGAGGTGCAACAAATTTGGTTTGCCAAAATCAGGTTCCAAGATATTCTTACGTGAATCCACACCTGAACCTACTGCACCATTGGAATAAAATCTGTAGCATATCTAATAGATTTGATTTTTCCTTCAAAACTCATAATTCCTAATCAAATCGTTTTTCTTTAAAATCTGTGATTGTCAAAATTTGGTTTAATGTTCTATATAAACCTAGCACAAATCAGCTATTCTCTCACACCTTCTCATTTGTGCTATAAGTTGTCCAGGTTCACACTTGCTTCACCACAGGTTTCGTTTTTGTTCTGAGTGATAATCTGTACTGTATTTTTTTTCTAGAATTGTATATTAATAAACTGGTGCAGGGAAAAACAGATTGAGCATGGCATCCTCATCACACAGAAAGAAGAAATCCAAGGAGCAATCCAGCAGCAACCAAGGTATTCTGGAGAAATGGTTTGCTGGAGATTCTGAAGCAATGACAAGGTACATCCATGAGACAAGCAGAAAGCAAGTCAATGCGCCCAAAGTGCTGGAATTTTCTTGGTTGAGAGAAGAAAATCTTACTGAAGCAAAAACCTTGCTCAAGCATCAAAAGCTGAAGAACTTCCTAGAAATGACTGGAAATGTCTATCCAGACTTGGTGAAAGTCTTCTACAACAACTTGGTTCAAGATGGAAAAAATTTGGTCTCCCATGTGAAAGGTGTGAAGCTGAAGATTACAAGAGAAATATGGAGTAATGTGGGAGGAATCAAGTATTCTGGAATGAAGGTAAGCAAAGGTAACACTGCTGGAATTCAGGGATTCAACAAGATGCAGTTTTACAGAAGTTGTGTGAGAAACCCTGCTGAACCAGTGGCTAGATTCCATGCTGGAAATCTCACAATCATTCCAAGACTCCTTGCCTACATCATTGCTTGGCAGCTTACTCCAAGAGGAAGTAATCATGCAACTCTCCATGAAGAAGATTTGATTCTGCTGTACTGTATCATGAACCAACTCAAGGTAAATTGGGTGAGCACAATGGTGGAGCATATGCTCAAATCCACAAGGTTACCAGACTATCGTTTTCCATATGCTATTTTTGTGTCAAAGCTAATCGATTATTTTGAAGTTGACACTACAAATGAGAGAAATGACACCATTAAGGCAGCAAGTGAAATAGACAACTCCACTCTCTTGAAGATGGGCTTTCAAAAGGAAGATGACAACTGGGTATTCAGAAGGAATGCTGCAAACAAAGCTGAAAATGAAGCAGCTGATCCAGAAAATGAAGAAGAAAATGCTGATGGAGTGCAGAACATGGATGCATCACCAGTGCACTCTGCTGGACATGAAGATGTTGCTGCTACAAGTCAAAATGCAATGGTTGCTTATGAGGAACCTGAGTACAGAGGTGAACCCCTGTCTATGTTTGAAAGACAAGTGCTAAGCAGGCTGGACACACTCACATATGAGCAGAAGGCACACTATGAAATGACTTACGCCAGGTTTCAACACTTGGATGACCAACTTGAAGAAGTTCAAGTGCAGCTAGCTGAGCTCTACTACAATGACAAGTGATCCTATATCTAAGTCTCTAGCTTTTATATGTTGAACATTTTGGAATTAATCTGTTTGTCTTTATTCTGCACTGGTTTTTAGTTGATTTCATTGAGGTTTGTAATAGAACTTAATACTGGATTTATAGTTTGAACTGTGATGAATGGCTTGTATGTTTTATCCCATGCTTTATTCTGTTTGATGAATCCAAAGGGGGAGAAGAACAGCCACAGAAAGCTACATGGTACATGAAGGTAGCACAAAACTCACAACTGCTCTATTATGGTTTTAGGTCTAAAAAATTCTGTGCAGGTTTTGGCAGCTAGTCTAATACAGATTGTGATCATCAACTATGCTGTGCAAAGGGGATTTGTCTCCATCAAACAGGGGGAGATTGTTGAAGATGGATGAAGTCTCTTCTCTACCTAGTGTTGTGTGTGTTTGATGTAGAAAAATAGCTAGTTTGCTTTGAAGTTTGTAATAGGTTTAGATGATCTTGTATGTAGGCTTGTAATTGTGTAAGGTTGCCTTTTGCTGTATGACCCATCCTAGATGCCTAACCAAGTCTAGATCAAGCACATGATGTGGTTAAAGGGTTTTTGAAAAGCTTTTAAAAGTGCTCTTAAAAGTTTTAAATCAGTACAAAAAATAAATCTGTTTTATGGAGAAAGAATCGGTTTATTTCTTGATGTGATTCCAATAGCCATATAGAGAATGATTCTTGACATTCTTAGGAATCACCTTGAGCTGGACATTATTGAGGCACTTTTCTTAGAGTTGGATCAATGTTCTAAGACAAGAACTCACCAAAAACTAGTACCAAATCCCAAACTCATTTGGATGTTCCACATATTGTCAAAATGAACCAAAAGAAAAGGAGGAAAGGCAAAAAACACTAATTATCAACACAAAACAGCAAGGTACCGAATCAAAATGCTGGAATTGAAGAAGAAAAGATGAAGAACAGCCAAGAACACAAATGAACCATAGCTACACATTAACAAGCTGAAATTGTCGAACCAAAACAACTAGAAAACAAGCTAAGACAAGGAAATTAACAAGAGAAGAAAGGAAGGAGAAGAGAATGCTCATGAAGATGGAAGAAAGGTTGGATGATCATGCCACTCGAAGTATGGATGCTCCTAGATGAGTGTGCAAGCCGCCACTTGAGGAAACCATGATCCTTCAAGATAAGACTAGAGAAGAAGGCTCAAAAGCTCTCCAATGCTCACTCCAATTTTGAGTATAGTTTCTTTAGATCAATTCAAATCTGAAATTTACAAAGAGAGCACCTCTATTTATAGCCTAAGGTGCTGAAAAACAAAGCTAAGAGAATTCAAAATTCCCTCCTAAACCTATTCAAAACCGGCGCCTAAACCATGCATGAGGAAGGTGTGACTTCTTCCTTCACTTTGGCACCTCCTATTCTACTTCTACACCTATCTACTAATACACCCCCCCTCCTAAAGCTCCTAACTAAAGCCTAAAAGATGCTATAACAAAAGAGGTTTCTAATGTTTCCCTCTAAGCACCTTCAACTAAAGAAATTACAAAAAGAGAAAATAAATGTCCCCTAGCTCCCAAAGCTTTGAACATGCTTCTTGTAATCCTTTAAGGTGGGCTTTGACCTCCATGGGCGTCCTCCATTTGTGCCTCTACCTCTTCTTGATCTTGTTGATTGGCCTCCATGTCCTCTTGAGCTTGATCTCCATCATACTCCCCGAGTTGGAGAGAATTCGACCACGAATTCTGGAGACCTACAGAAAAAGGAGTTAGATCGCTGACATTAAAAGTATGACTACCTAAGAATGTATCAGGCATATCTAACTCATAAGCATTGTCATTAATCCTCTTGAGGACTTGGAAAGGTCCATCCCCTCGAGGCATTAGTTTGGACTTCCTTTGAGTAGGAAAACGATCCTTCCTCAAGTGAAGCCAAACCCAATCGCCCTCATCAAACAACAATGCTTTTCTCCTTTTATTGGCAAGTTCAGCATACTTGCCAACCTTCTTCTCAATTCTCTTCTTGATGTCTTTATGCAAAGTTTTCACAAAAGAAGCCTTTTCATCCCCATCTTTGCACAAGACATCTCCAAGAAGGGGAATAGGAAGAAGATCAAGAGGTGTTAGGGGATTAAACCTATAGACCACCTCAAAAGGAGAATGGGAGGTGGTAGAATTTACTACACGATTATATGCAAACTCAACATGGGGTAGTAAATTCTCCCACACTCTAGGATTCCCCGAAATAAAACATCTCAATAGTTGTCCTAAAGTTCTATTCACCACCTCGGTTTGACCATCAGTTTGTGGATGGCAAGTGGTAGAAAATAAAAGCTTAGTCCCAAGCTTGCCCCACAAGGTCTTCCAAAAGTGACTCAAGAATTTAGGATCTCTATCGGACACTATAGACCTAGGAATCCCATGTAAGCGAACCACTTCTTGGAAGAAGAGGTTTGCAATGTGGCATGCATCATCCACTTTGTGGCAAGGAATAAAGTGAGCCATCTTTGAAAAACGATCCACTACCACAAAAATGGAGTCCTTTCCCTTTGATGTCTTGGGTAAGCCTAAGATGAAATCCATAGATATATCTACCCAAGGCATTGAAGGGATAGGAAGAGGAGTATAAAGACCATGGGGATGCATTTTAGACTTAGCTTTGCGGCAAGCTATGCATTTATCACACAAACTATGAACATGCTTATGCATATGTGGCCAAAAGAAATGTTCATGCAACACATCCAAAGTTTTAGCAACCCCAAAATGTCCCATTAAACCCCCCTCATGAGCTTCTCTAACAAGAGATAATCTAATAGAGCTTTGAGGAACACAAAGACGTTTTCCTTTAAAAAGAAAGCCATCTTGAATAAAAAAGTCTTTGTGTCCTCCCTTAAGACACTCTTGATAGATGAGAGAAAAATCAAGGTCATCATGATAAAGTTCCTTAATGTGATCAAAACCAAGATATTGAGAGGTTAAAAGATTTAGCAAAGTGTATCTTCTAGAAAGAGCATCCGCCACAATATTTACTTTGCCTTGCTTATGTTTGATCACATAAGGAAATTGCTCAATGAATTCCACCCACTTAGCATGCCTCTTGTTAAGTTTGTTTTGGCTTTTCAAATATTTAAGAGATTCATGATCACTATGTATCACAAACTCTTTGGGAAAAAGATAGTGTTTCCAAGTAAACAAAGCCCTAACAAATGCATATAATTCCTTATCATAGGTGGAATAGTTGAGATGACTTCCCTTCAATTTCTCACTAAAATAGGCTATGGGGTGGCCCTCTTGAAGGAGAACAGCCCCAATACCTATGCTTGAAGCATCACACTCAATCTCAAATGTCTTAGTGAAATTAGGAAGGGCCAAGATGGGAGCATTAGTTAATTTTTCTTTCAAAGTGTCAAAAGCATTTTGTTGTGCTTCTCCCCAATGAAAGACCACATCCTTTTTCCCTATGTCATTGAGTGGTGCGGCAATGGTACCAAATTTTGGGACAAATCTTCTATAGAAAGAAGCAAGTCCATGAAAACTTCGGACCTCATTTAAAGATTTCGGTGTAGGCCAATTTTGAATGGTCACCACCTTTGTTTTGTCCACGTGGACCCCTTTACAACTCACAACAAACCCTAGGAATTCTATATGATCAAGAGCAAACATACATTTAGCAAGGTTAGCATACAAATGTTCCTTCCTAAGGGTTTCTAAAACTTGCCTAACATGCAACCTATGGTCATTCAAAGATAAGCTATAAATGAGAATGTCATCAAAGTAAACAACAACAAACTTACCAATGAAAGGTCTAAGAACATGATGCATGAGGCACATGAAAGTACTTGGTGCATTAGTTAGGCCAAAAGGCATGACTAACCACTCATATAAACCAAAGTTGGTCTTAAAAGCCGTCTTCCATTCATCACCCGGTTTGATACGGATTTGATTGTAGCCGCTTTTAAGATCAATCTTTGAAAAGATTTTTGAACCATGTAATTCATCCAACAAATCATCTAGTCTAGGTATGGGATGCCTATACTTAATTGTTATGTTATTGATGGCCCTACAATCCGAACACATTCGCCATGTGCCATCCTTTTTTGGCACTAAGATGATAGGCATAGCACAAGGACTCATGCTATCTTGCACCCACCCTTTCTCAATCAAAGACTCAACTTGTTGGCGAATTTCCTTGGTTTCACTTGGATTGGTCCTATATGCTGGACGATTTGGTAAAGAAGAGCCCGGTATCAAATCAATTTGGTGCTCAATCCCTCTCAAAGGTGGAAGTCCATTTGGAGGATCTTGAAACACATCTTGGAACTCTTCTACCAAAGTTTCCAAGCAATGAGGACTATCAACAAGTGTTTTTACTCTAAGAGTTCTAGGGATGGCTAAGAAAAGAGGATGATGAGCCACTATTTCCCTTTCAATGTCACGCCTAGACACAAGGAGTGTAGGCTTAGAACTCTTATCTTTTTTATCTTTTTCACTCTCCCTCTTTTTCTTCATGATAACTTGGTTCTCATGGACTCCTCTTGGAGAGAGAGATTTTAAAGTAACCTTGTGACCATGGAATTCAAAAGATAGTTTGTTGGTAAAGCCATCATGTAAAACTTTTCTATCAAATTGCCAAGGCCTTCCCAAAAGAACATGAGTGGCTTCCATGGGCACAACATCACATAATACCTCATCTTTGTATTTTCCAATGGAGAAATGGATGAGGACTTGTTTATTAACAATTATTTCTCCTACTTCACTAAGCCATTGTAATTTGTAGGGCTTTGTATGAGAGATAGTAGGCAATCCAAGCTTATCTACTACTCTTGTACTAGCCACATTTGCACAACTACCCCCATCCACTATCAAGGAACAAATGTTGTTTTGAATAAGACATCTTGTATGGAAAATATTTTCCCTTTGACTTTCATCAAAAGGTTGTGAAACTTGTCCAAGAAGTCTTCTCACAACTAACAAGTCCCCTTCAAGTGGACATTCGCTCTCTTCCTCACTAGATGCATGAGAATGCAATGAATGCTTAGGAGAATCCGAATCATGCTCACTAACTACAATGCCCTCATGCATGTACATACTTCGTTTGGAAGGACAATTTGCAACTATATGACTATAACCCATACATTTAAAGCATTTAGTATTGGATGTTCTAGTGGGAGACTTAGGTCTAGAAGTAGATGGCTTAGTTTCCTTGGGTTTGAACGAAGAATCTTTGGAAGGATGTTTAGAAAAAGAATTTTTGTTTCTCCAAGACTTGGAGTAGTATCCATCATTGGAAGCATTTTTGAAAGAGTTTTTCTTAGCAAGTTGGGCTTCCACCTTCATTGCAAGATGAACTAAAGAGCCCAATGATGAATACTCTTGTAACTCAACAATGTCTTGAATATCCTTCCTAAGACCACTCACAAACCTAGCAATCATAGCTTCCTCACTTTCTTCTAATTCAATTTTAAGCACAAGCGTCTCAAGCTCCTTATAATATTCATCCACATTTAGCGTGCCTTGTTGAAACCGTTGGAGTCTCAACATGAGGTCTTTCCTAAAATGTGGGGGCACAAACCTAGCACGCATATGATCCTTTAAAGAGTTCCAAGAGTTCACGGGAGGACCCTTGTGATAGATAATGTCCTTTACAATTCCATGCCACCATTTCATGGCATAATCACTAAACTCTAGGGTAGCTAGCTTAAGCTTATGCTCATCTTGGATCTCATGGATCTCAAATATTTGTTCACACTTAGCCTCCCAATCTAAATATACATTAGGATCACTAGAGCCATTAAAACAAGGTAGCTTGACCGAAGGAAGCCTAGACTTTGCATCATGATAGAAGCCATTGTCGTAGTGAGTTCTTTCCCCTTGGTGATGATGTCTTTGTCCATGGACTTGGGGTGGAGTTCTCCTTCTCCTATGCTCATCTTCACGGCCAAAATCATTGGAAGAAACTCTTGTTGAAGGTCTATGATGCTCATCATGAATTGAAGGAGATGGTCTAGCTTGTTGCACCTCCATCTTTTGCAATTTCTCCTCCAACCGTCTAATGGTTCTTTGAGCTTCATGTAATTCACCAAGGATTGAAGCTTTGGATGGAGAATTCTGCTTGTATGATGCATCACTTGAAAATCCAGCCATTTTGGAAATAAAAAACAGCAAACACACAAAAAAACAGCAAACAAGTTAAGAAACAAAAATTAGCAAAAACAGTGAGTGTTTTAAGCCAAAGTGCCGAAGTGAAATTGAGGCAGAAAAATAGGTCACTCTCAAAGAAATAATGTCCTTGCACCAATCTGATCTTGAGGCCTTGGAATCCTCAAATGAAAGATGTCAAAGCAAGCACACCAATCTCAAAAGCAACCACCACAAAACCAATGAAACAATAAAGACAAACAAGAAAAGGTATAAGCAAGGAAATGTAATTGCAAAAGGAAAACTATATGTAAGACAAACTCAAAGAGTAAGAATGAAAGACAATCAAGAAAATAAAGAACTCAATGAGAAAAGTAGGCACACAAAAGAATACTTAAGGAAAAGCACTAGAGTAGATGAAGAAAACAAAAAAATTAGCTACTGGAATTTTTTATTTTTTTTTTAAAATGCAAACTGTGCTTGATATTCACTGATTTAACTGGAATGATGTAGAGCGAACTGGATTATGAAATTTAAACCACAGAAACTTCAAGATGTTAACTCAATAATGGCACTGGAATCAATTAAAAAAAGTAAGTCAATTAATTGAGATAAATTTTTTAAAATCGCTGCCAGATTACCGTATTCTTTTCGGCAGAATTGTACACTTTTTTTATTTTATTTATCATTTTTTGTGTACTTTGAATTTTTGAATGATTCTTTTTTCTATTATTTTCCAACACTTTTAATATCACAAATCCAGAATTTCAGAATTTTCCAGTGAGTAAATCAATTGCAATAAGGAAAAACAGTAAGCACTTTTTTTTCAGAAACAGAGGAATCCTAATAGGAATAAAAAAACAGAATTATGAACTAGCAAAGACATAATGGAAAATGATGTATTGGAACTTGTATAGGTCTAGAATACAAGTATGAACTCAATTCTAAAAAGAAAATGCACAAAGGATCAATATCAATTCAGAAAATTATATGACACTAAAGCAAGAAACAATCAAAAACAATAAAAGTACTACTAGAAGTAATGACAATTATGGAATAACATGACTAAGACAAAACTTGACATGATTACAAAATTAAAAGACATATGACAAAAATAACAACAAGTGAAAGGAAGCTTAAGGTAAACTCTAGGAAGGAGAATGCCATTCCAAAAGAGCAACCATACTCATATGAATAATGAGTGCCATAAACCTTTTCACAAGCACTTGGTGTAACAAAAGAAAAACAGCAAGAAAACTCAATTAATACCTAAAACAGAAACTTAAATTGCAAGAAAAAATTAAATAGCTCTTGAAATTAAAGTGCACACAACTCAACAATTAAACAAGAAGAACCTAAGACTCATGATACCACATGATGTGATTCCAATAGCAAGATATAGATGATTCTTTGAAATTTATGGAATCAACTTGAGTTGGAGAATGAATAGGCACTTTTAATAGAAATGGATCAATGTTCTATGTTTCAAGAACTCACCAAAACTTGCACCAAACACCAAACTCACATGGAAGACCCATTTCTTGCCAATTGAACTGATTAAATTGAACAAGAAAGTAAATGAACCGATTGAAACTCTAAAGAAAGCAATTGAACCGAACAAAAATGAAAAGGAGCTACTGAACTGAATTAAAACAATAAGAAATTGAAAAGAACCGAACCAAAGTGCAAGAAAAGGAAGATGAACCGAATAAAAGAAACTACACTTGTTTTAGAGTTCATATGGACATGGAAATGGAAGAACTAAATGGAGAAGAGAGGAAACTTATGTGGATGAAGAACTTGGTTGATGAACACGCCACTTGAAGTGTGATTGCTCCAAGATAAGTGTGAATTGCCGCCACTTGAGGGAACCAAGGCTCTCAAGATGAGACTAGGAAGAGGAGAAATCAAATCTCACTCACTCAATCACCAAATTGGGAGAGTTTCTTTACTACAAATTCCAAATCTGAAATTTACAAAGAGAACACCTCTATTTATAGCCTAAGGTGCTGAAAAACAAAGCTAAGAGAATTCAAAATTCCCTCCTAAACCTATTCAAAACCGGCGCCTAAACCATGCATGAGGAAGGTGTGACTTCTTCCTTCACTTTGGCACCTCCTATTCTACTTCTACACCTATCTACTAATACACCCCCCCTTCTAAAGCTCCTAACTAAAGCCTAAAAGATGCTATAACAAAAGAGGTTTCTAATGTTTCCCTCTAAGCACCTTCAACTAAAGAAATTACAAAAAGAGAAAATAAATGTCCCCTAGCTCCCAAAGCTTTGAACATGCTTCTTGTAATCCTTTGAGGTGGGCTTTGACCTCCATGGGCGTCCTCCATTTGTGCCTCTACCTCTTCTTGATCTTGTTGATTGGCCTCCATGTAAATAAATCTGTTTTATGGAGAAAGAATCGGTTTATTTCTTCTCTGTTAAAAGGCTTTTCTAAAATTCTGTTAGGGCACCACAGGTAAAGCTTAGTTAGTTATTTTAGTTAAAGCTGAGCTGGCCTGTTTGCTATATTTTAATCTGTTTCACTGTGAAAGAACAGGTTTATTCTTTGGTCAGCTGAAAGGTTTTTCACAAGTTAGTTAGGGCACCAAAGGTACAACTCAGACAGTTATTTCAGTTAGCTGAGTTGGCGGTTTTCACAAAATAAATTTGTTAAGTTCAAAAATGAATCTGTTGTTTTCATAACTGCTTTTCAACTATTTTGTGAAAAGAAGTTAGAAACTGTTTTCTATATAAAGAAAAGTCTCTCTCACATGAAAAGGAGCTGAGCAATTACGTTTTTGACAGAAATCAAACATTTTCCATGTGAGAAGAAGGATCAAAAGATTTTTGAAAGGTTTTCCAAAGAGATTTTCAAGTGTGCTTGTTCTATGAAACCTTTGGTCTTGGTGAAGGTGCTCGTGCAGTTCTGCAGCAAATTGAACTACTGGTTTTGAGTTCTTGCATCTTCTTTTCAGGTGTAATCTTTCCTTTATTCTGGTTTGTAAAGGTGTAAGTGTTAGTCACTCCTTGATAGGGTTTCTTGGAGTGCAAGGTGTGCTGAAATAGGGTTTTTCAACATTGATTGTGTTGTTCTTGTAGTGTTCAAGAACTGCTGTGTTTGTAAGTAATTGGTACTGTTTTTAGTGGATTCCACCTTGGGGTAAGGTGAGACTGGACGTAGCTCTGTATGAGTGAACCAGTATAAAAACTTGTGTGCCTTTTCTTCTCATCCCTGCACTCATTTCTGGTTTTGCTTAATTCTGTCAAGAACTAAATCTGTTCTTTTGAAATTGAATTTGTTAATTCTGGGTTTAAGTAAGAACTGTTCTTCCTGATTTGTTAAAGCTTTCTAATCACAAACAAGGCAGTTGTATATGATGGTTTAAGTGATCTGTGAACAAACAGTCTATTCATTAAAATCTGAGAAAGAATCATTCTCCTTAGAACCTTGTGTTGAGTAAATTTGTTTGATCTCTAAGCATAGCTGTATCCTTCATCCTCATAATATTCAGCTGATCTAACTCTGTTATAATCATCTGTTGATCACAATTTTATATTGAACAAATTCAAATTGTGCTAGACTGCTCTGGAGAATCAATCTGTTTCATGTAAAAACAATCTGTTCTTTTTGCCTCTGGTATACTGAAAATTGTGTGTTCTTGGGAAAATTTTATAAGCTCAATTCACCCCTCCCCTCTTGAACTTAGACACTAATAGACCCAACAGTAATGACCATGTCTACACCTTTCACATGAGACAAAAGTGAGTCACCACTAAATTGAAGATTAGTGTAAAATACCTTCACCAAATCTTGATATATGTTTCCAGTGAGCTCAAGGAATCTCTTCAATCTTTGCTCCTTGAGGAGACTTTGCACAGTGGACAAATTCTGTTGCTTCATCCATATGAAGGATACAAACTTGGGTGTGTTGATAGTTTTCCTACTTGTTTCAAGTAGAAATTTGTTGATTTGTTCTGATTCTCCTGAGAACCACCCTTCAATCTTTTCACCACTTCTAACAGCCCTGGTTTCCATCCTTTTTGCGGATGGAGGAGTTCCAACCATTGCTCAAATCAGTGAGGGACTTTGGCACATTGCAGAGAAAACTTAGAGAAGAGAAAAAGAAGAACAACAGGTTGTTTGTAAAAAACAACAGGTTAAAATCTTTATTAATATAGCCAGAACCCTTGGTCAAAGATGACATAACGTGGGTTGTTTTCAATACTGAAAAATGAATCAAATCAGAGCCATAAAGTTGTTTGTGTCAGTCAAAACAGAAAGTGCAGAAAATCACATGTTGATTTGACCAAGCTTTAAAAGCAGTTTTGATTTCCAAGATTTGAAGGAATCTGATCTTTAATAGCAGATACAACACAGGTGTAAATTGTATTTAAACAAGCAATAATGCAATATTGACCACAAATGATGAGAATCAAATAAGGGAGGCTTTTATTAATGAAGGAAGAGGTCATTCACCTACACATTTGAAGTTCTTCCTTCTAGTCTTCTCAAAATTAAAAGAAGACATAAAATAAAGAGAGGATCAAGCCTAAAGCCAAAGAAGTCTACAAGCTTTCAAAAATAGGCTTCATTTAAATATCTCTCTTTATAGTTTCTTTTGTATAAAATTGTAAATAATATAGAATAGTGTTTAGGAAGGTGCTTAGAGGAAAACCATAGATACCTCTTTTGTAAAGCATCTTTAGGCTTTAGTTTAGAATTTTCTAGAAGGTGACTCTTCATAAGTCACTATAGGCGTTAGCTTAGGAGACTCTTGGGTAGCTTAGGGTACAAGCTTTGTAGCTCATGACCGGCCCTTGCTCCTATAAAAGGAGGGCTTGGGTCCTTCATAATGCAGAATTGGAATTGTAGTATCAAAACTCTCCCAAATTGGTGATTGAGTGTAGTGAGAACTTGTCTTATCCTCTTCCTAGTCTCATCTTGAGAGCCTTGGTTCCCTCAAGTGGCGGCAATTCCGACTTATCTTGGAGCATTCACACTTCAAGTGGCGTGTTCATCAACCAAGAACTTCAACCACATAAGTCTTCTTTCTTCTCCATCTTCTCCTTCCATTTTCGTGCTTATATGAACTCCTAAACATGTCTTAGGTGCTTTTCTTGCAATTTCATTCGGTGCTTTAGCTTTAGTTCTTGTTTTGTTTCGGTTCATCTTCTCTTTTGCTGGATTCAATTGGTTCTTCTTCATTTCCTATTGATTTGTTTGGTGCATTTCAATTTCTAAGCAATTTAAATGGTTCATTTGCTTTCTTACTTCTTTTAATCGGTTCAATTGGCAAGAAATGGGTCTTCCATGTGAGCTTTGGTGTTTGGCGCAAGTTTTGGTGAGTTCTTGAAACATAGAACATTGATCCATTTCTATAAAAGTGCCTATTCATTCCCCAACTCAAGTTGATTCCATAAAATGTCAAAGAATCATCTATATCTTGCTATTGGAATCATATCATGTGGTATCATGAGTCTTAGGTTTGTTCTTGTTTGATTTTGAGTTGTTTTGCACTTTTAATTCAAGAACTCTATATTCTTGTTGTTTCCTTTCTGTTTTTAGGTTATTTTTTAGTTTTCTTGCTGTTTTCTTTTGAGATTACATTGTGTTTGTGTCCTTTTAATTTTGGAATCCTTACAAGTTTTGTCATAGTCATGTTTTTCCAAGAATGTTATCAATTCTTTGTGGTCCTTTTTGTTGTAAATTTTTGTTTCTTGATTTTGTGTTAAGAACAGTTTTCCGTGTTTGATTCTTGTCCTTTGATGCATTTTCTGTTTAGTATTGAGTTCATACTTGTATTTTAGATCTATACAAGTTCTTACACATCTTTTCCATTATATCTTTGCTAGTTCTTAATTCTGTTTTGCATTCCTGTTAGGATTCCTCTGTTTTCTGCAAATGTGCTGACTGTTTTTCCTTATTGCAATTGATTTACTTACTGGAAATTTCTGAAATTCTGGATTTGTGTTCGTCAAAGTGTTATAAAAGAGTAGAAAAAAGAAGTACTTCAAAATTCAAAGTACAAAAAAAAAGATAAATAAAATACAAACAGTGTGTAATTCTGCCTAAAAAAATACGGTAATCTGGCAGTGATTTTAGAAAATTTATCACAATTAATTGGCTTACTGTTTTTGAGTAATTCCAGTGCCATTATTGAGATAAGATCTTTAACTTTCTGTGGTTACAATTTTATAATCCAGTTCGCTTTATATCATTCCAGATAAATCAGTAAACATTTCACACAGTTTGCATAATTTTTTTTTCAGTAGTTCTGTTTTTGTTTTCTTCATCTACTCTAGTGCTTTTCTTTAGGTCTCTTTTGGTGTGCCTTCTTTTTCATTGAGTACCTTATTTTCTTGCTTGTCTTTTCTTCATTACTCTTTGAGTTTGTCATATATCTTGTATTCCTTTTGTTATAGCATTTTCTTGTTTGTCTTTCCTTGTTCTTTGGTTTTGTGGTGATTAGCTTTGAGATTGTGTGCTATTGCTTTGACATCTTTCATTTGAGGTTACTAAAGGCCTCAAGATCAGATTGGTAAAGGGGAGTATTCTTTCTTTGGAGTGCTTTAAGTGACACTTCACTTCGGCATTTGTTCTACATTTTGTGTTTGCTAACATTGTTTTCTTAACATTTGTGTGCTATTTTGTTTGTTGTTTTCTTTCAAAAATGGCTTCATATTCCAGCAGTGATTCTTCCAAAGAGCATTCTCCTAGAAAAGCTTCTGTTGGGTTTGAATAGAAACATAAATCAGATCTCAGAGATTAAATGCAGATTTTCCCAATGCTGACAGAGAGCAAATAGTCGGTTGTTTTGAGGAAATAACCGGTTAATTTTTCTGGAACAGCAAGGAACAACCAAACGTCTTTCAAAATGATGAGAAATGCTAAAAACATTCATACCTTTTCCTTACCTCAACATTTCTAGAAGCTCATAAGGTCAAATGAAGCCAAAACATAGAATGATCATGTACTACTTACTTTCCATAAGACATGAGCTTGAGTAAGGTGGATGTTTTTGAACCATAAACATTGCTTTGATCAGTTTTCAACATAGCGTCTATTATTTGAAAAGATCCTTCAAAGCAAAATTTATGCATATACAAGATAAGTGTAGTAGCAGGATAACAAGTTACACATAAACCAGTGAAATCAGTGTTGTAAACCAGAGCAGAGATATTACAAATCAGTGTGTGCACAGATTATGACAGCAACAAATTTAATCAGAGAAGAGCATCATTTTTAAGCTATTAAGATAACCAAAACACATATAAACTTCTTCCTCTATATGACCAAAAGCATGATTTAAAGGAAAATAGGTTTAACCATGCATAAGCAAACTTGACAACATTATACAAAAATGTTAGAGGAAATAAAACAATCGGTTGTTTCGAAGAAACATTTGGTTGAAATTCTGTGACAGCAAACAAAACATAGAAAACCCAAATCCTTCACCAAAATATGAGAAACATATATACATGTTAAGGCACACATCATTTGAATGATAATAGAGCAGATATTAACCAGAAAAACTTCATGGACACACAAAATTGAACTCAAGAAAGATTGTCCAAGCAAAGAAGAGAGATAAGAACATATCTTGTTAAGAACATATGTGCAGATTTGACAAACAGTTATACAATCCATAACACCAGTTCTAACACAAGAACCTGCATCCATGAAAGTCAGTTTCAACATATTCTTCATTATGAAAACAAAGTCTCTTGTTGTTTTTCCTTTTAGCAGTCATTCTTCAAGCACAAAAGTAATTCTTGGCTGCCAAGGATACCTACAAGAAAAGATTAAGAAGCAAGATTTGGTCCCCTTATGAATTTGGGTCCAATGATGTTAGTAGAAACCTTATGAACCTTCAAAATCTTAGGCACCCATTTTAAAATACCTTTGGGAACAAAAACTTTTCTTAATTTACAGAATCTAACAGAGTGACCCTTTTCCATGCAGTAGAAACAAAAAACAACTGGTTGTTTTGTACTTTTAACCGATTGATTTTTTGTGTGATTTGAAAAAGATTTTTAAAAGCTAAAGTTTTTGCTTTGTGGGTTAAAACCCAAACCCGATTTTCCAAAACAACATTGTTGAGATGTTAAGACATTCTCAAAATTTGATTTCCCTTTTGACATAAAATCAATAGTTTTCACAAGGTATAAAACTTTTTCTTGAAGGGTTTTACAATTTTTACAGCAACTTGAATAACAATTGCAAGAGGAGTTTTTATAAATCAGTTCAAGATTTTCGAAATCAACATTTGTATTACTCAAATCATTTTCCAAAACTGTGATTTTCTCTTTCAACTTGTTTTTTCACTTTTCAATCGGTTATTTAAAAGAGCTAATCTTCTAGCTTCTTCATGAGTTTCTTGAAAAACATTTAGAAGTTAAAAATAATTTTCACAATTGTTGGAAGAAGATGCACTTACTTGGTTTGATCCAGATTCTTCTTTTGTCATAAGACAAACCTCCTTTCTGGATTTTGAAAATAAAGATTCAGCAGTAGATTCTTCTTTGTCCATCAAGGCACTCCTTGGATTCTTGTGATACTCTTCAAGGGTATTCCACATTTCTTTGGCAGAACTGCATTTTGAAACCTTGAGCAATTCATTAGAAGCAAGTGCAGATACAATGATATTCATAGATACACAATCAAGATGTAATCTTTGAGAAGAAACATTTTCAAATATAGGCATGAGATAGCTATTTGTAATAACATTCAAGATTTTCCTATCTATAGATTCAACAAAGAATTTCATTCTTATGCACCACAGTTCATAGTTCATACTATAGAATAAATGTAGTTTGTTTAAACAGGCACCTTCCCCAAAAGAAAACTTTTCAGCCATTAAAAAGGATTTAGGATCAAAACTTGAATAACTTTCAAGAACCTTACTTTTGATACCAATTCTTAGGATTGATGGCTTAAACGAGGGGAGGGGGGTGAATTGTTTCTAAAATCATTTCACAAATATATGATTAAGAATGAATCTTTATCTATCAGTCACAGATAAACAATTAAGAAGGACAATTAAACAAAGATTCAGAAAACTGTTTCAGTATTTTAATCGATTAAAAACACGATTTAACCGGTTGTTTATGTTACAGAGACAAAAGCAGTTTGTAAGGCAGGAATATCAACCGGTTGAAAATACGAAATAACCGGTTGATTATGACAACATATCGAATATCAAACAAATTATAATAGAGGATTAAGAGATATAGAGATTCACACAAACAAATTATACTGGTTCAGTCAACCCTGAGCTACATCTAGTCCTCAGAACAACCTCTGAGTATTCCACTATGTAATCAATCACAGATTACAACAACACACCACAAAGAGGTGACTTTAAATCCCATAAAGCCTACTCACCCCCTTTGCACTAGCACACACCTCAAGTCAGAATCACACTGACTTTACAAGATTTTACATATACGTTTACAGTATGAAAATTCAATTACAAGAAACTAAGAAAGGGTAGAAAACACCTGGATTACAAAAGACCAGAAACCCTATGATCAGTTCTTGAACCACAACAAAGCTTAAAAGGAATCTTGCTAAACTTGGAAAACTTCTTTCACAAACAGATTGTAATCTCTCTTCTTAATCTCAAATCTGAGTGTTAAACCTTGTCTATTTCTCTATCATTCTTTTTTAAACATTTGAAAGAAGGCTATATTTATAACCTTTGAAAAACTACCATTTAAGGCAGATTTAAACAACTAAAACAGTTAAAACAGGTTTTCAAAAGCTATTATGAAAACTCACATTTTAAAACTCATTTAATCGGTTGAAACTGCGATTTAACCGGTTGAAACTGCGATTTAACCGATTGAATGGTTTCAGCAGTTATACAACTGATTCAAAAAAATAGTTTCAAAACTCCTTTGCCAGCTAAGTGACAAACAACCGATTGTCTCGAAACTTTAATCGGTTGTTTTTCCCTTTGCATGGAAAAACACTTAGTTCTTTAAACAGATTAAAACAAGCTTTGTGTAGGAGTCAAGAATTGATATCTACATAAATTCTAAACACTCTAAACTACATCCAAACCAAAAGCAGCAAGGCTTCAAGCTTCATCTTGGATTTGAAACATCAAATCTCCCATTCTCTACAAAGTTTTCTGGAGTAGAATTTATTTTCTTGCTTTAAGTAGAGTATGAAATTTACTTGTATGTTTTCTTAAGTGAATTAGGGTTAGGATTAAGCATCTAAAAACTACCTAGGCTATAATTAGGACTTAATTGCAGCCCATATTTACCCTAGGTTGGTCATTTAGACCAAATTAGGTCACATAGAGCACACTTGATCATGCTTGCCATGTGACTCTAAATTGGCGCCTAATTCAAACACTAAATAGTTTGAATTTGCCTCTCAATTCTTGTAAGAAATGACCGACCCTCTCTCCTATATAATGAGGTGCTTGGCTCAAGTTTTCTAAGATCAATTTTATGAGTGTTATGCTGCCAAATTTCTAGCCTAAGCACTCCCTTGTCTAAACCTCTATAAGATAAACATTCTTTGGTCTTCTTCTTCACCTCTCCAAGTGATATGGACGAACGAATCACTCTCCATACTATTCATGCACCTACAAGGAATCTATAGCTCCATTGGAGTTATCCTTGATCCATTGCCTCCATTAAGCTTCTACAAAGTTCCCCCAAAATTCAAGAAAATATGAATTCGATTGAAGGCACCTATCATTTGGTATCAGAGCTTTGATTGTTCAAGAGCTAATTTCCTTCTCTTATTTGTTTCTTTTTTTAAAAAAAAAATTGTGTTGTTTATTGATGTTATTGATTGTCTCGTAATTTCAATTTCAAGTTACCAATCATTTAATTATGTTTTTTTTTGTTGATTTTAATAAATTAAAATTGCTTGTATTCATGAATCATCCATTTTAATGCTTTGTAAGTTTCAATTTGAGTTAACCGTATGATTTTCCATTTATTTGCACCTTCTTGCAATTTTAATATGTGCATTTCAATAATGGTTGAGTAATTTTGATTTTTGAATTGGGTTCAAGTAATGTCTAAGTCATGTCCATCCCATTTGTCATCAATTCCGAGTAGTGCTTATTGTTGTTGATTTTAGTTATTTGATTTAATTTGGTTTAAAAATATCAACTGAATTTAGGACAAAATGGGACAAATTTCAAGTCAAACGGATGAGTATTCACCTAGGAAAACAATAAAACAGTTTCACACACAAACGAACAATCCTTTCAACCCTCGTAGTGATGACTAAAACATTTATTGAAAATCTCATGGGACAAAATTGGGGCTCAAATCACAGCCTAAACTCAATACAAAAAATGACGAGTGTCTAGAAAAAGTTCACACCAAAAGACCCAAGGAAAAAGGCGTAGTAAGTCCCAGACCGAGAGTGAACAAATATGGTTTTTCGAAAACAAAACGTCTTGGCTTTTCTTTCCCGTATCTTCTTTTTGTGATTTGTTTATGGACGTGCCTACTTACTTGGGTGCAATAAACATATGAAAGTACTTGTGTGAATTTTTTCAGCGCAATACGGACGCAAGAAAAAAATTTGAAGAAAGTAGGACGAAATTTCACAAGTTTTGGTAGAGTATATATAGCCTTTGTTTGAACAAAATTTCCGAAAAATTCTTCTGAAATAGTTTTTTCCTGAAATTCCACGTAAGAATCTAGACTGAATTTGGGACAAAACGCGACAAATTTCAGGTCAAACGGATGAGTATTGACCTAGGAAAAAAATCAAACAGTTTCACACACAAACGAACCTTCCTTTCAGCCCTGGCAGTGGTGAATAAAAAATTTATTGGGAATCTTGTGGGACAAATTGGGAATCAAATCTCAGCAAAAACTCAATAGACACGATGAAGCATGTCTGGTAAAAATTTCATACCAAAATACCCAAGGAGTAAGGCATAATAAATTCGAGACCGAGGGTGAACAAAACTGGTTTTCCGAAAACAAAACGTCCTGGCTTTTCTTCCCCATATCTACCTTTTGTGATTTGTTTATGGACGTGCCTCCTTGCCTGGGTGCAAACAACATATGAAAGTACTTGTGTGAATTTTTTCAGCGCAATACAGACATAGAATAAAATTGCAAAAATAAGGCGAAATTTCAAAAGTTTGGTAGAGCCTTAGTTTGCACAAAATTTCAGAAAAATTCTCCCGAAATAGATTTTTTATTCATCACTGCCCGGGCTGAAAGGAAGGTTCGTCCGTGTGTGACACTGTTTGATTTTTCTCCTGGGTGAATACTCATCCGTTTGACCTGAAATTTGTCGCGTTTTTTCCCAAATTCAGTGAAGATTCTTACGCTGAATTTCAAGAAAAAACCATTTCGGGAGAATTTTTCAGAAATTTTGCGCAGACCAAGGCTATCCTCTAGCAAAACTTGTGAAATTGCGCCGTACTTTCTGCAATTTTTTTTCGGGTCCGTATTGCGCTGAAAAAATTCACGCAAGTACTTTCGTATGTTGTTTGCACCCAGGTAAGGAGGCACGTCCATAAAAAAATCACAGAAAGAGATACGGGGAAGAAAAGCCAGGACGTTTTGTTTTCGGAAAACCGGTTTTGTTCACTCTCGGTCTGGGACTTACTGCGCCTTACTCCTTGGGTGTTTTGGTCTGAAATTTTTACCAGACATTGGCCATTGTGTCTATTGAGTTTTGGCTGAGATTTGAGCCCCAGACTCGTCCCACAAGATTCGCAATAAATTTTTTATTCATCACTGCCCGGGCTGAAAGGAAGGTTCGTCCGTGTGTGAAACTGTTTGATTTTTTTCCTGGGTGAATACTCATCCGTTTGACCTGAAATCTGTCGCGTTTTGTCCCAAATTCAGTGGAGATTCTTACGCGGAATTTCAGGAAAAAACCATTTCGGGAGAATTTTTCAGAAATTTTGCGCAGACCAAGGCTATCCTCTAGCAAAACTTGTGAAATTGCGCCCTACTTTCTGCAATTTTTTTCCAGGTCCGTATTGCGCTGAAAAAATTCACGCAAGTACTTTCGTATGTTGTTTGCACCCAGGTAAGGAGGCACGTCCATAAACAAATCACAGAAAGAGATACGGGGAAGAAAAGCAGGACGTTTTGTTTTCGGAAAACCGGTTTTGTTCACTCTCGGTCTGGGACTTACTGCGCCTTACTCCTTGGGTTTTTGGTCTGAAATTTTACCAGACATTGTCATTGTGTCTATTGAGTTTGGCTGAGATTTGAGCCCCAGACTCGTCCCACAAGATTCGCAATAAATTTTTTATTCATCACTGCCCGGGCTGAAAGGAAGGTTCGTCCGTGTGTGAAACTGTTTGATTTTTTCCTGGGTGAATACTCATCCGTTTGACCTGAAATCTGTCGCGTTTGTCCCAAATTCAGTGGAGATTCTTACGCGAATTTCAGGAAAAAACCATTCGGGAGAATTTTCAGAAATTTTGGCAACCAAGGCTATCCTCTAGCAAAACTTGTGAAATTCGCCCTACTTTCTGCAATTTTTTCCGGGTCCGTATTGCGCTGAAAAAATTCACGCAAGTACTTTCGTATGTTGTTTGCACCCAGGTAAGGAGGCACGTCCATAAACAAATCACAGAAAGAAGATACGGGGAAGAAAAGCCAGGACGTTTTGTTTTCGGAAAACCGGTTTTGTTCACTCTCGGTCTGGGACTTACTGCGCCTTACTCCTTGGGTTTTTGGTCTGAAATTTTACCAGACATTCCATTGTGTCTATTGAGTTTGGCTGAGATTTGAGCCCCAGACTCGTCCCACAAGATTCGCAATAAATTTTTTATTCATCACTGCCCGGGCTGAAAGGAAGGTTCGTTCGTGTGTGAAACTGTTTGATTTTTTTCCTGGGTGAATACTCATCCGTTTGACCTGAAATCTGTCGCGTTTTGTCCCAAATTCAGTGGAGATTCTTACGCGAATTTCAGGAAAAAACCATTCGGGAGAATTTTTCAGAAATTTTGTGCAAACCAAGGCTATCCTCTAGCAAAACTTGTGAAATTCGCCCTACTTTCTGCAATTTTTTCCGGGTCCGTATTGCGCTGAAAAAATTCACGCAAGTACTTTCGTATGTTGTTTGCACCCAGGTAAGGAGGCACGTCCATAAACAAATCACAGAAAGAAGATACGGGGAAGAAAAGCCAGGACGTTTTGTTTTCGGAAAACCGGTTTTGTTCACTCTCGGTCTGGGACTTACTGCGCCTTACTCCTTGGGTATTTTGGTCTGAAATTTTACCAGACATTCTCATTGTGTCTATTGAGTTTGGCTGAGATTTGAGCCCCAGACTCGTCCCACAAGATTCGCAATAAATTTTTATTCATCACTGCCCGGGCTGAAAGGAAGGTTCGTTCGTGTGTGAAACTGTTTGAT
The DNA here is from genome assembly GCF_000499845.2 of Phaseolus vulgaris. Classification (NCBI taxonomy): domain Eukaryota; kingdom Viridiplantae; phylum Streptophyta; class Magnoliopsida; order Fabales; family Fabaceae; genus Phaseolus; species Phaseolus vulgaris. The sequence continues at coordinate 225,088 of NC_023750.2, forward strand.
TTTTTCCTGGGTGAATACTCATCCGTTTGACCTGAAATCTGTCGCGTTTTGTCCCAAATTCAGTGGAGATTCTTACGCGGAATTTCAGGAAAAAACCATTTCGGGAGAATTTTTCAGAAATTTTGTGCAAACCAAGGCTATCCTCTAGCAAAACTTGTGAAATTCGCCCTACTTTCTGCAATTTTTTCCGGGTCCGTATTGCGCTGAAAAAATTCACGCAAGTACTTTCGTATGTTGTTTGCACCCAGGTAAGGAGGCACGTCCATAAACAAATCACAGAAAGAAGATACGGGGAAGAAAAGCCAGGACGTTTTGTTTTCGGAAAACCGGTTTTGTTCACTCTCGGTCTGGGACTTACTGCGCCTTACTCCTTGGGTATTTTGGTCTGAAATTTTACCAGACATTCTCATTGTGTCTATTGAGTTTGGCTGAGATTTGAGCCCCAGACTCGTCCCACAAGATTCGCAATAAATTTTTTATTCATCACTGCCCGGGCTGAAAGGAAGGTTCGTTCGTGTGTGAAACTGTTTGATTTTTTTCCTGGGTGAATACTCATCCGTTTGACCTGAAATCTGTCGCGTTTTGTCCCAAATTCAGTGGAGATTCTTACGCGGAATTTCAGGAAAAAACCATTCGGGAGAATTTTTCAGAAATTTTGTGCAAACCAAGGCTATCCTCTAGCAAAACTTGTGAAATTCGCCCTACTTTCTGCAATTTTTTCCGGGTCCGTATTGCGCTGAAAAAATTCACGCAAGTACTTTCGTATGTTGTTTGCACCCAGGTAAGGAGGCACGTCCATAAACAAATCACAGAAAGAAGATACGGGGAAGAAAAGCCAGGACGTTTTGTTTTCGGAAAACCGGTTTTGTTCACTCTCGGTCTGGGACTTACTGCGCCTTACTCCTTGGGTATTTTGGTCTGAAATTTTACCAGACATTCTCATTGTGTCTATTGAGTTTGGCTGAGATTTGAGCCCCAGACTCGTCCCACAAGATTCGCAATAAATTTTTTATTCATCACTGCCCGGGCTGAAAGGAAGGTTCGTTCGTGTGTGAAACTGTTTGATTTTTTTCCTGGGTGAATACTCATCCGTTTGACCTGAAATCTGTCGCGTTTTGTCCCAAATTCAGTGGAGATTCTTACGCGGAATTTCAGGAAAAAACCATTCGGGAGAATTTTTCAGAAATTTTGTGCAAACCAAGGCTATCCTCTAGCAAAACTTGTGAAATTTCGCCCTACTTTCTGCAATTTTTTCCGGGTCCGTATTGCGCTGAAAAAATTCACGCAAGTACTTTCGTATGTTGTTTGCACCCAGGTAAGGAGGCACGTCCATAAACAAATCACAGAAAGAAGATACGGGGAAGAAAAGCCAGGACGTTTTGTTTTCGGAAAACCGGTTTTGTTCACTCTCGGTCTGGGACTTACTGCGCCTTACTCCTTGGGTATTTTGGTCTGAAATTTTACCAGACATTCTCATTGTGTCTATTGAGTTTGGCTGAGATTTGAGCCCCAGACTCGTCCCACAAGATTCGCAATAAATTTTTTATTCATCACTGCCCGGGCTGAAAGGAAGGTTCGTTCGTGTGTGAAACTGTTTGATTTTTTCCTGGGTGAATACTCATCCGTTTGACCTGAAATCTGTCGCGTTTTGTCCCAAATTCAGTGGAGATTCTTACGCGGAATTTCAGGAAAAAACCATTCGGGAGAATTTTTCAGAAATTTTGTGCAAACCAAGGCTATCCTCTAGCAAAACTTGTGAAATTTCGCCCTACTTTCTGCAATTTTTTCCGGGTCCGTATTGCGCTGAAAAAATTCACGCAAGTACTTTCGTATGTTGTTTGCACCCAGGTAAGGAGGCACGTCCATAAACAAATCACAGAAAGAAGATACGGGGAAGAAAAGCCAGGACGTTTTGTTTTCGGAAAACCGGTTTTGTTCACTCTCGGTCTGGGACTTACTGCGCCTTACTCCTTGGGTATTTTGGTCTGAAATTTTACCAGACATTCCTCATTGTGTCTATTGAGTTTTGGCTGAGATTTGAGCCCCAGACTCGTCCCACAAGATTCGCAATAAATTTTTTATTCATCACTGCCCGGGCTGAAAGGAAGGTTCGTTCGTGTGTGAAACTGTTTGATTTTTTTCCTGGGTGAATACTCATCCGTTTGACCTGAAATCTGTCGCGTTTTGTCCCAAATTCAGTGGAGATTCTTACGCGGAATTTCAGGAAAAAACCATTCGGGAGAATTTTTCAGAAATTTTGTGCAAACCAAGGCTATCCTCTAGCAAAACTTGTGAAATTTCGCCCTACTTTCTGCAATTTTTTTCCGGGTCCGTATTGCGCTGAAAAAATTCACGCAAGTACTTTCGTATGTTGTTTGCACCCAGGTAAGGAGGCACGTCCATAAACAAATCACAGAAAGAAGATACGGGGAAGAAAAGCCAGGACGTTTTGTTTTCGGAAAACCGGTTTTGTTCACTCTCGGTCTGGGACTTACTGCGCCTTACTCCTTGGGTATTTTGGTCTGAAATTTTACCAGACATTCTCATTGTGTCTATTGAGTTTGGCTGAGATTTGAGCCCCAGACTCGTCCCACAAGATTCGCAATAAATTTTTTATTCATCACTGCCCGGGCTGAAAGGAAGGTTCGTTCGTGTGTGAAACTGTTTGATTTTTTTCCTGGGTGAATACTCATCCGTTTGACCTGAAATCTGTCGCGTTTTGTCCCAAATTCAGTGGAGATTCTTACGCGGAATTTCAGGAAAAAACCATTCGGGAGAATTTTTCAGAAATTTTGTGCAAACCAAGGCTATCCTCTAGCAAAACTTGTGAAATTTCGCCCTACTTTCTGCAATTTTTTCCGGGTCCGTATTGCGCTGAAAAAATTCACGCAAGTACTTTCGTATGTTGTTTGCACCCAGGTAAGGAGGCACGTCCATAAACAAATCACAGAAAGAAGATACGGGGAAGAAAAGCCAGGACGTTTTGTTTTCGGAAAACCGGTTTTGTTCACTCTCGGTCTGGGACTTACTGCGCCTTACTCCTTGGGTATTTTGGTCTGAAATTTTACCAGACATTCTCATTGTGTCTATTGAGTTTTGGCTGAGATTTGAGCCCCAGACTCGTCCCACAAGATTCGCAATAAATTTTTTATTCATCACTGCCCGGGCTGAAAGGAAGGTTCGTTCGTGTGTGAAACTGTTTGATTTTTTTCCTGGGTGAATACTCATCCGTTTGACCTGAAATCTGTCGCGTTTTGTCCCAAATTCAGTGGAGATTCTTACGCGGAATTTCAGGAAAAAACCATTCGGGAGAATTTTTCAGAAATTTTGTGCAAACCAAGGCTATCCTCTAGCAAAACTTGTGAAATTTCGCCCTACTTTCTGCAATTTTTTCCGGGTCCGTATTGCGCTGAAAAAATTCACGCAAGTACTTTCGTATGTTGTTTGCACCCAGGTAAGGAGGCACGTCCATAAACAAATCACAGAAAGAAGATACGGGGAAGAAAAGCCAGGACGTTTTGTTTTCGGAAAACCGGTTTTGTTCACTCTCGGTCTGGGACTTACTGCGCCTTACTCCTTGGGTATTTTGGTTGAAATTTTACCAGACATTCTCATTGTGTCTATTGAGTTTTGGCTGAGATTTGAGCCCCAGACTCGTCCCACAAGATTCGCAATAAATTTTTATTCATCACTGCCCGGGCTGAAAGGAAGGTTCGTTCGTGTGTGAAACTGTTTGATTTTTTTCCTGGGTGAATACTCATCCGTTTGACCTGAAATCTGTCGCGTTTTGTCCCAAATTCAGTGGAGATTCTTACGCGGAATTTCAGGAAAAAACCATTCGGGAGAATTTTTCAGAAATTTTGTGCAAACCAAGGCTATCCTCTAGCAAAACTTGTGAAATTTCGCCCTACTTTCTGCAATTTTTTTCCGGGTCCGTATTGCGCTGAAAAAATTCACGCAAGTACTTTCGTATGTTGTTTGCACCCAGGTAAGGAGGCACGTCCATAAACAAATCACAGAAAGAAGATACGGGGAAGAAAAGCCAGGACGTTTTGTTTTCGGAAAACCGGTTTTGTTCACTCTCGGTCTGGGACTTACTGCGCCTTACTCCTTGGGTATTTTGGTCTGAAATTTTACCAGACATTCTCATTGTGTCTATTGAGTTTGGCTGAGATTTGAGCCCCAGACTCGTCCCACAAGATTCGCAATAAATTTTTTATTCATCACTGCCCGGGCTGAAAGGAAGGTTCGTTCGTGTGTGAAACTGTTTGATTTTTTTCCTGGGTGAATACTCATCCGTTTGACCTGAAATCTGTCGCGTTTTGTCCCAAATTCAGTGGAGATTCTTACGCGGAATTTCAGGAAAAAACCATTCGGGAGAATTTTTCAGAAATTTTGTGCAAACCAAGGCTATCCTCTAGCAAAACTTGTGAAATTTCGCCCTACTTTCTGCAATTTTTTCCGGGTCCGTATTGCGCTGAAAAAATTCACGCAAGTACTTTCGTATGTTGTTTGCACCCAGGTAAGGAGGCACGTCCATAAACAAATCACAGAAAGAAGATACGGGGAAGAAAAGCCAGGACGTTTTGTTTTCGGAAAACCGGTTTTGTTCACTCTCGGTCTGGGACTTACTGCGCCTTACTCCTTGGGTATTTTGGTATGAAATTTTACCAGACATTCTCATTGTGTCTATTGAGTTTTGGCTGAGATTTGAGCCCCAGACTCGTCCCACAAGATTCGCAATAAATTTTTTATTCATCACTGCCCGGGCTGAAAGGAAGGTTCGTTCGTGTGTGAAACTGTTTGATTTTTTTCCTGGGTGAATACTCATCCGTTTGACCTGAAATCTGTCGCGTTTTGTCCCAAATTCAGTGGAGATTCTTACGCGGAATTTCAGGAAAAAACCATTCGGGAGAATTTTTCAGAAATTTTGTGCAAACCAAGGCTATCCTCTAGCAAAACTTGTGAAATTTCGCCCTACTTTCTGCAATTTTTTCCGGGTCCGTATTGCGCTGAAAAAATTCACGCAAGTACTTTCGTATGTTGTTTGCACCCAGGTAAGGAGGCACGTCCATAAACAAATCACAGAAAGAAGATACGGGGAAGAAAAGCCAGGACGTTTTGTTTTCGGAAAACCGGTTTTGTTCACTCTCGGTCTGGGACTTACTGCGCCTTACTCCTTGGGTATTTTGGTCTGAAATTTTACCAGACATTCTCATTGTGTCTATTGAGTTTTGGCTGAGATTTGAGCCCCAGACTCGTCCCACAAGATTCGCAATAAATTTTTTATTCATCACTGCCCGGGCTGAAAGGAAGGTTCGTTCGTGTGTGAAACTGTTTGATTTTTTTCCTGGGTGAATACTCATCCGTTTGACCTGAAATCTGTCGCGTTTTGTCCCAAATTCAGTGGAGATTCTTACGCGGAATTTCAGGAAAAAACCATTTCGGGAGAATTTTTCAGAAATTTTGTGCAAACCAAGGCTATCCTCTAGCAAAACTTGTGAAATTTCGCCCTACTTTCTGCAATTTTTTTCCGGGTCCGTATTGCGCTGAAAAATTCACGCAAGTACTTTCGTATGTTGTTTGCACCCAGGTAAGGAGGCACGTCCATAAACAAATCACAGAAAGAAGATACGGGGAAGAAAAGCCAGGACGTTTTGTTTTCGGAAAACCGGTTTTGTTCACTCTCGGTCTGGGACTTACTGCGCCTTACTCCTTGGGTATTTTGGTCTGAAATTTTACCAGACATTCGTCATTGTGTCTATTGAGTTTTGGCTGAGATTTGAGCCCCAGACTCGTCCCACAAGATTCGCAATAAATTTTTTATTCATCACTGCCCGGGCTGAAAGGAAGGTTCGTTCGTGTGTGAAACTGTTTGATTTTTTCCTGGGTGAATACTCATCCGTTTGACCTGAAATCTGTCGCGTTTTGTCCCAAATTCAGTGGAGATTCTTACGCGGAATTTCAGGAAAAAACCATTTCGGGAGAATTTTTCAGAAATTTTGTGCAAACCAAGGCTATCCTCTAGCAAAACTTGTGAAATTTCGCCCTACTTTCTGCAATTTTTTTCCGGGTCCGTATTGCGCTGAAAAATTCACGCAAGTACTTTCGTATGTTGTTTGCACCCAGGTAAGGAGGCACGTCCATAAACAAATCACAGAAAGAAGATACGGGGAAGAAAAGCCAGGACGTTTTGTTTTCGGAAAACCGGTTTTGTTCACTCTCGGTCTGGGACTTACTGCGCCTTACTCCTTGGGTATTTTGGTCTGAAATTTTACCAGACATTCTCATTGTGTCTATTGAGTTTTGGCTGAGATTTGAGCCCCAGACTCGTCCCACAAGATTCGCAATAAATTTTTTATTCATCACTGCCCGGGCTGAAAGGAAGGTTCGTTCGTGTGTGAAACTGTTTGATTTTTTTCCTGGGTGAATACTCATCCGTTTGACCTGAAATCTGTCGCGTTTTGTCCCAAATTCAGTGGAGATTCTTACGCGGAATTTCAGGAAAAAACCATTTCGGGAGAATTTTTCAGAAATTTTGTGCAAACCAAGGCTATCCTCTAGCAAAACTTGTGAAATTTCGCCCTACTTTCTGCAATTTTTTTCCGGGTCCGTATTGCGCTGAAAAAATTCACGCAAGTACTTTCGTATGTTGTTTGCACCCAGGTAAGGAGGCACGTCCATAAACAAATCACAGAAAGAAGATACGGGGAAGAAAAGCCAGGACGTTTTGTTTTCGGAAAACCGGTTTTGTTCACTCTCGGTCTGGGACTTACTGCGCCTTACTCCTTGGGTATTTTGGTCTGAAATTTTACCAGACATTCTCATTGTGTCTATTGAGTTTTGGCTGAGATTTGAGCCCCAGACTCGTCCCACAAGATTCGCAATAAATTTTTTATTCATCACTGCCCGGGCTGAAAGGAAGGTTCGTTCGTGTGTGAAACTGTTTGATTTTTTTCCTGGGTGAATACTCATCCGTTTGACCTGAAATCTGTCGCGTTTTGTCCCAAATTCAGTGGAGATTCTTACGCGGAATTTCAGGAAAAAACCATTTCGGGAGAATTTTTCAGAAATTTTGTGCAAACCAAGGCTATCCTCTAGCAAAACTTGTGAAATTTCGCCCTACTTTCTGCAATTTTTTTCCGGGTCCGTATTGCGCTGAAAAAATTCACCAAGTACTTTCGTATGTTGTTTGCACCCAGGTAAGGAGGCACGTCCATAAACAAATCACAGAAAGAAGATACGGGGAAGAAAAGCCAGGACGTTTTGTTTTCGGAAAACCGGTTTTGTTCACTCTCGGTCTGGGACTTACTGCGCCTTACTCCTTGGGTATTTTGGTCTGAAATTTTTACCAGACATTCGTCATTGTGTCTATTGAGTTTTGGCTGAGATTTGAGCCCCAGACTCGTCCCACAAGATTCGCAATAAATTTTTTATTCATCACTGCCCGGGCTGAAAGGAAGGTTCGTTCGTGTGTGAAACTGTTTGATTTTTTTCCTGGGTGAATACTCATCCGTTTGACCTGAAATCTGTCGCGTTTTGTCCCAAATTCAGTGGAGATTCTTACGCGGAATTTCAGGAAAAAACCATTTCGGGAGAATTTTTCAGAAATTTTGTGCAAACCAAGGCTATCCTCTAGCAAAACTTGTGAAATTTCGCCCTACTTTCTGCAATTTTTTTCCGGGTCCGTATTGCGCTGAAAAAATTCACGCAAGTACTTTCGTATGTTGTTTGCACCCAGGTAAGGAGGCACGTCCATAAACAAATCACAGAAAGAAGATACGGGGAAGAAAAGCCAGGACGTTTTGTTTTCGGAAAACCGGTTTTGTTCACTCTCGGTCTGGGACTTACTGCGCCTTACTCCTTGGGTATTTTGGTCTGAAATTTTTACCAGACATTCGTCATTGTGTCTATTGAGTTTTGGCTGAGATTTGAGCCCCAGACTCGTCCCACAAGATTCGCAATAAATTTTTTATTCATCACTGCCCGGGCTGAAAGGAAGGTTCGTTCGTGTGTGAAACTGTTTGATTTTTTTCCTGGGTGAATACTCATCCGTTTGACCTGAAATCTGTCGCGTTTTGTCCCAAATTCAGTGGAGATTCTTACGCGGAATTTCAGGAAAAAACCATTCGGGAGAATTTTTCAGAAATTTTGTGCAAACCAAGGCTATCCTCTAGCAAAACTTGTGAAATTTCGCCCTACTTTCTGCAATTTTTTTCCGGGTCCGTATTGCGCTGAAAAATTCACACAAGTACTTTCGTATGTTGTTTGCACCCAGGTAAGGAGGCACGTCCATAAACAAATCACAGAAAGAAGATACGGGGAAGAAAAGCCAGGACGTTTTGTTTTCGGAAAACCGGTTTTGTTCACTCTCGGTCTGGGACTTACTGCGCCTTACTCCTTGGGTATTTTGGTCTGAAATTTTACCAGACATTCTCATTGTGTCTATTGAGTTTTGGCTGAGATTTGAGCCCCAGACTCGTCCCACAAGATTCGCAATAAATTTTTTATTCATCACTGCCCGGGCTGAAAGGAAGGTTCGTTCGTGTGTGAAACTGTTTGATTTTTTTCCTGGGTGAATACTCATCCGTTTGACCTGAAATCTGTCGCGTTTTGTCCCAAATTCAGTGGAGATTCTTACGCGGAATTTCAGGAAAAAACCATTTCGGGAGAATTTTTCAGAAATTTTGTGCAAACCAAGGCTATCCTCTAGCAAAACTTGTGAAATTTCGCCCTACTTTCTGCAATTTTTTTCCGGGTCCGTATTGCGCTGAAAAAATTCACCAAGTACTTTCGTATGTTGTTTGCACCCAGGTAAGGAGGCACGTCCATAAACAAATCACAGAAAGAAGATACGGGGAAGAAAAGCCAGGACGTTTTGTTTTCGGAAAACCGGTTTTGTTCACTCTCGGTCTGGGACTTACTGCGCCTTACTCCTTGGGTATTTTGGTCTGAAATTTTTACCAGACATTCGTCATTGTGTCTATTGAGTTTTGGCTGAGATTTGAGCCCCAGACTCGTCCCACAAGATTCGCAATAAATTTTTTATTCATCACTGCCCGGGCTGAAAGGAAGGTTCGTTCGTGTGTGAAACTGTTTGATTTTTTTCCTGGGTGAATACTCATCCGTTTGACCTGAAATCTGTCGCGTTTTGTCCCAAATTCAGTGGAGATTCTTACGCGGAATTTCAGGAAAAAACCATTTCGGGAGAATTTTTCAGAAATTTTGTGCAACCAAGGCTATCCTCTAGCAAAACTTGTGAAATTTCGCCCTACTTTCTGCAATTTTTTTCCGGGTCCGTATTGCGCTGAAAAAATTCACACAAGTACTTTCGTATGTTGTTTGCACCCAGGTAAGGAGGCACGTCCATAAACAAATCACAGAAAGAAGATACGGGGAAGAAAAGCCAGGACGTTTTGTTTTCGGAAAACCGGTTTTGTTCACTCTCGGTCTGGGACTTACTGCGCCTTACTCCTTGGGTATTTTGGTCTGAAATTTTACCAGACATTCTCATTGTGTCTATTGAGTTTTGGCTGAGATTTGAGCCCCAGACTCGTCCCACAAGATTCGCAATAAATTTTTTATTCATCACTGCCCGGGCTGAAAGGAAGGTTCGTCGTGTGTGAAACTGTTTGATTTTTTCCTGGGTGAATACTCATCCGTTTGACCTGAAATCTGTCGCGTTTTGTCCAAATTCAGTGGAGATTCTTACGCGAATTTCAGGAAAAACCATTTC